>NW_024962168.1:0-216987 GCF_018350195.1 Panthera tigris
AAATGGCAAGATCTCATTCTTTTTGATGGCTGAGGTATATTTCATTGTATACATATTACACATCTTCTTTATCCATTCATCTATCGATGGACACTTAGGTTGCTTCCATATTTTGGTTATTGCAAACAATGTCTCAATAAACATAGGGATGCACACAGCTTTTCAAATTAGTGTTTTCATTCTTCTTTGGGTAAATACGCAGTAGTGGAATTAATGAATATCTATTTTTAAGTTTTTGAGGAACCATAACACTTTTTTGACATATAGACATTATATTCAGGCTGTATAAAATGAATGGGACACACATTTCATATACCAGACTTTTAAATATTAATAAACTCAATACCAGATGGTGGGGGAAGGCTTTATTCAAACAACTTTATATTACCATTAATAAATACGATATAAAAAATATAAACCACGTTTTTTACATGACATGACTTAAGGAACTGTCGAGAAGGAATGTTGCATCTTTTTCCCCAAAAGCTCTTTTCCTAAATATTTACACTCTGTGACCTTTATGTTTATTTCTAGGTGAAAACTGTGTTTCGATGGTTGAAAATAGCTTTCAAGTCCATGAATAAGGACACATGTGTACTTTTATGTATACCATTCCATTTATCAGAGATAATACGAGGGTGAGAAATTATTATACACAGAAAAAAAACTATATATCAGCAAATTTTAATTCAAAGAACATTTTTTAAAGAATTTTTAATTAGAAGGATTTTCTCATTACTGTTAGCATTCAAATATGGCCCATAGAAATCTAAGGTTCGGTTGGGGACACTGCAGGATTGAGGGACAAGGAAGTCACAGCCATAGTCTCCATCTCTCCTTTAGTTAGACAGCTCTACTTCTCTCTGTTTTTACACAATACAGTGTAATGCAAAAAAAAAAATTACGTTCTATTCTTTGAAAACAAAATTATTTTGAAGAAGGTATAAAAGTCACTAATTTAGTCAAAATCCCGACTTTTGCATAATAGACAAAAAGGGCTCAGAGAGAGTGTACTTTGCCTGAGGTCATGAAAACAACTAGATGCAGACCAGGAATACACTTCTGGTCTTACCAAGCCTAGAGTTCTATGCCAGTTACTTCCTCATAGTCAGGAAAAATACGTATATTTTTAAGTATAACTCAGAAAAACGAATACATAAAACTTTGTCATGTGGGCTCAAAAATGATTAGGTATGAGGCACACAATAGTAAGCTCTCTAACTAAATTACAAATTTTAAAGTCATGAATAAAAATAAAGGAACAGAAATTATGTTAACTCCTTTTAGTAGCAGTCAGTTTTTAAGCACAACTTTTTTTTTAAACCACAGGACAGAGAACTTGAGAGAGAGAAGCTTTAGGTGAAGCAAGCAAGCTGAATCTGAGGAAATTCTTCCTGAAAGAATGATTTATTTTCTTACCAAGAAATTTTTGGTTTATCAAAATCAATCAACAAATGAGGGAACCCATGGTGTGGTTATTTACAGCAAAATTTAAAACCCAACAGATTTCTCTTTCCCATCTAGCATGCTTCTGTCTAACCTCTCATCATTAGTTGGTATGTACAAAAGACACAATTCACTTTATTTATAATTTAAATCTGGTCAGAAATAATAGGTGAACCTTCACTTCTCACATTTGGACTTATCTCTCTCTCCCTCCTGACAGGAAGGGAGACTTACCTAACGGGTGAATTTGGAGAAGGAGCTAAGCAGTGCTTATGTGTTTCTGAATCTCCTCTTTGAAAAGATGTGCCTGCCCACAGTAACATGAATTTGGGTCTGCTCTCAGCTCTGTGGTAAGCACCCGGCCCCCGGGGTGGGGGTCAAGCATTTGTTTCCTCAATTTACAACTGTGTGGGGACGTGCCCAATTTGGGAGGAAGCCCAATGTGGCTAACATAACCTAAATCATATCCTCCAATTTGTTAGTGTGTATTAGTAATAAAGCTACTAAGTTTCTCTCCATCTCCCTGTCTCCTGCGTTCTGAATTTAGAAAGAGAAGAGCAGTGTTACTTGCCGCCTACCCAGTGTCACCTGTCACAGCTCCACCAAGAAAAATGACTAGACAACACTTACAGAAACATTCTCTTCTTCCTTGACTTTATAACTAATGTACATTGTTCAAAAGCAACGCCCACTCAAAAGAGAGAAAAAGTTGAAAGAAACCATTTTAGAAACAAACATAGAAAGTCAGACAAACTGAGGCCACAGAGGAATACCTTCCAAATGAAAGAACATGACAACACCTAAGAAAAAAAAAAAAAACTAACAAAACTAAGAAAAAAAACTAAGAAAAAAAAAACAGAGATAAGTGATGTACCTCATAAAGAGTTCAAGGTAAAGGTCATAAAGATGCTCAGTGAACTTGGGAGGAGAATGAATGGATCCAGTGATAACATCAACAAAGAGATAGAAAATATAAAAAAGAACCAATCAGAGCTGAAGGATACAATAACAGAAATGACAAATACACTAGAGGGAATCAGCAGCAGGTAGAAAGATGCAGAAGAACAGATCAACAATTTGCAAGACAGGGTAGTAGAAATCATCCAAGATGAAAAACAAAAAGAAAAAAGAACTTTAAAAGTGAGACTAGGTTAAGGGACCTGTGGGACAACATCCAGTGTAATAATACTTGCATTCAAGGGGTTCCAGAAAAAGAAAAGAGAAAGGGGCAAAGAACTCATTTGAAGAAATAAAAGCTTCATTTTAAAAATTCAAGTATTTTCTTGATTTAGCTATTTATAAAATGCTCTACAATCGTTCATCAAGAGCGATTCAATAAAAATTGAAACAAACGTGCTATAAGTCAAAAAAAAAGGAAAAAGAAAAAAGAGTGCCATAAGTAAGAAAGCAATTAAAGATGTATTCTCATGTAAGAAAATAGCAAAAATTTAACTTAAAAGAGAAATTAACCATTTTAGTGTTACAAGTTGATTTAATTCATAAAAAGGACTTACCGTGGATTCTTTTTTTTTTTTTTAAAGTAGCCTCCATGCTTAGTGTAGAGCCCAATGCAGGACTTGAACTCATGACCCTGAGATCAAAACTGAGCTGAGATCAAGAGTTAGATGCTGAAATGACTGACCCACCCAGGCACCCCCTTGGATTCTTTTAAATAGTAAACATTCATATGTCGTTAAGTGTTTGGAGGACGATCATTCACTGACATACAGGGGTGCAAAAACTGGATGATAGCAAAACCTTCAAATGTTTATGAACCACTGCCAACTGAAAATAAGTCTAAGCATCTAAGTGTACCTGTGGTCAGCAGGCAATAACATTTACTTTCTAAAATCAAATTTAAATGAAAGCTTTTCAAGAAATTTAACATGGGTCAGTTTAGTTATATTTATTGAATACAGTTAATACTAGGTGTCTCTTGTGGTACACCTGGGTGGCTCAGTTGTTTTCAGTGTCCAAATCTTGATTTTGATTCAGGTCATGATCTCATGGTTTTGAGACTGAGCCCCACATTGGGCTCTGTGCTGAGCATGAAACCTGCTTGGGATTCTCTTTCTCCCTCTCCTTTTGCCCCTCCCCTGCATGCACTCACTCATTCTCTCGCTAAAATAAAATAAAAATAAGTATCTCTTGGAAATGAGACAACAAGGGACTAAAAATATATATATATATATATATATATATATATATATATATATATTCACATATATATATATATATATAATTTACCTCAATTCTTTCTTAGCACATATAATTATGACTTTTACTTCGTATGTATTAGTTACTTAAACAACTCAGAATTTCACCAAATTAAAAGCAACAATTATATCAGATATCTGAAACCCAAAGTAAAACAGATAATATAACTAACCTTCCACAAGGAAGTCTCCCAGTAGTCATATGACGGCCGTGGTTTTAAGGTAGGAATCACCAAGTTTCCTCTTGGAGTAAGGTTTCCATTGAGCACTGAATTATTTTCAAAATGTCCACAATAAGGTGTTTCCAGGCCTGGGCTCATAGTAAGAGTCCTGAGTAAAGTTTGATGCTGCTGTCTCTCCGCAAGAAGTTTTGTATTGTTCTCTGACAGCCTCTCATTAGTCCTGTGAAGATTAAAAAACACAAATACATTTTCTTTTTCCCTAAATCATTCCTAAATGACTCACATCTTTTTAAGTTTCCATAATAGTAAATAGCATTTGCCATTGAACAGTGTTTTAACACTGAACATGTGACAGAGCACACCTACTATCTAAAATTATACTTTTAAAATTGTTCTAAAGAAATACTTATGTTTCCAGCGGGACCCCTAACGAACAATTCAAGTGAGGGAAGGGAGAGAAGTGGCTATCAGTGATGTACACGGCTTAATGAATAATACTTGCTGTCTTCTGGAATGGCTGTACCGGCAGGATCCTTCAGGATGCCATTATATATACATACTTATATTTCGTAAACCTGTTTACAGATATAAAAATAAACCATCCCTCAAAGTCATTTTCAAGCATTTGCTTTCACCACTCTTGTACATTTCACTTACTATCTCAAAGAAACTGAGCATTTGACACCGAGGAATCAGTGAGACCAACAAGCTCTAGGGGAGATAGTAGATGGCAGAGGTGTGATCAGAAAGAACTAAAACAGCTACAGAGGCAATTAGCTTATAACAGTTACCAAGGCACTGGAGGCAGAATCTGCCCTTTCTGTCTCCCTCCCACCATGGTGCTCGTTTTAGCCACTTTGGGAATTATACTCCCCTTCAGCCCTGTGTGAGTCTTTCTGTATTTCACATATATGCCATTATGTAAAGTAGAAAAAACATAAAGGATACTTTGTCTCAAGGCCCACTCTAGTAATAATACCAAAGTTCACAATCAAGAGAATAAATGTACCAAGCTGCCAGGATGAGTAGTAGTAGTAGTACTTGAGCTTTTAGGTTAAAGATGTCATCTTCCAAAAATGAACTCATCGACATTTCTATTTAGGGTACTTCTGGCAAGCAATTTTATAATAATATACTTCTAAATGAGAAAGCTTCAAACAATGCACTTAAAGACTAGCAGATCCGATCAATGGAAAATATACAGGGCGGGGGTGCGGGGGGGGCGGTGGGTGGGGGAAGAGGTCCTGTAAAACCAAAAAGAACCAAAAAGAAGAGGAGGGATGCAAACTGTCCTGGACTAACATTTCAAAGGTAAGTTCACTTAGAAACATCATTTTCCAAAATTACACGATCTAGTTGGCTTTCACTTCCTACTCATCTCATGATCTTGGCTCCACAGAAATTATGCTTTAGAGGCAAATTAATAAGCTAAATTTCTTGTCTATGATTCTGTTTTGGCTTACCTGTTCAGCTTATTTCTCAAGGACTTTCTAACTTTTAATTCTTCTAGGTAGAGTTGCCTGTAGGTTTCCAACTCTGTTTTAGTAGATTCTTCTTGAGACGTCTTCATTGTAGAGACCTGAGATTCCAGATCTTTAATTCTAAGTTCCATTTGACTTCTCGTTGAAGCATGAGCATTTTCTCTTAACTGGTCCAAGTTTTCTTGAGCTGCTGCTTGTGCCTAAAGCAAATTAACGGGACAGTTTTAAAATAGCTATAATCTGAATAATTAATTATACCTGTTTCCTTTAGTTCTGAGTCAATGATTCAGAGAGCAATTTTAAATGAAAAAAAAGCTCAAGTGTAAAATATTTATCATCAATGTCAACTGAATTAAATATGATTTATAAAATTAAAGTTCAATCATTCTTGTATTAGTATTCACGCAATCTGATAATTCAAATAATAGAATCAATGACAAAATTTTTAAAGTCGACAATAACCTTAAGAATAATCCAAGTACAGTGCAATTTTTAAATCATAATTTTTCTTTTCCTCTTAATAGTGAGACTAGTTGTTTAAATCATCATTTTTTCTTATCCTCTCGATTTAGTAGGAACAATGATGAAAACTGAACTCGTTCAAGGGACGAACAAATGCCTCCAGAAGTCTACAAATTACCATAAAGCAAGTAGAGGAAACCCATACAACACATCTATCCAAAATGGAATTTGCAGTGAAATGAATGAAAGCACATTACAGATGAATCAATTAACCTGTAAAAACAGGGTGACTTCGTGTAATTTTTCTACTATGTCCAGTCGTGCTCTTTCTTCAATCTCCCGTTTATACTGTTCCACTTGACTGCGCTCTACCATATTCATTTCCATAAATTGTTTCAATTTTACTACTTCTTGTTGTAACTTCTTGTTATCGCTCTCTAGTTTTTCACGTTCTTCTTCGAAAGCTTTCATTGATAATAACTCTTGTTGAAGAATTTGATTTTTTGCATCCAGGTGTAGACATTTTGAAGATGTAGTTTCCAGTTGTGTTGTAAGGACATCAGCCTGCATGAATAAAACACTATAGTTTGGAAGTGGAGTGAAAAGAGTCTAACCCAAAACTACTATCAAATTTTTTTTCAGATTTTAAGTAACCTCTAAGCCCAGTGTGAGGCTTGAACTCACAATCTCAACATCAAGGGTGACTGAACCAACCAGGCACTCAAAATGTTAGATAAACTCATTTGCAATAAAATGTTCCCTGTCTTAGAATGTGGACCCTTAAACAACTCAGAAAATCAAGAGCAAAGTTAAAGCCATCAGGTGTTACTGAAATAGATCTTTGCTATCATTGTCTTTACTACACAACATTTGCACTTGATTCTATACTTTTATTTTTCTATCATTCTTTCATATCTTTCTTTCATAAAATAAGTCCCCTCTTAGGAGAAAGTCTCTTAGCCCTTCCCCGATCTTAACACTCCATAATTTTTAAAGAAGTTTTAGCAATATCATATTGACTTATGTATGCCCGAGTTCAAAAATACGTCCCAAGATAAGACTCTGAAAATAAGACTCTAATTCATGAATCTACAAGTAATGTTTCTAATGCCACGGCCTTTTTCGGAGCTGCAAATGTTTTCATGCTAATTTGAACTGCGTTCCCGGGAGAAATAATTCTCCAGGTTAAGAAATCACATCTCCCAGTATAAAACTTTAATTGGATAATCCACATATTTTTTTGAGACAAAAACAAAATTAATTCAATACTGTTATCTTGTAATCCTTTGTTACTTTCTAGGAAATAAGAGATCATACTAAACAACAACAACAACAACAACAACCACAACAACAACAAAACTGGCTGGAGTTTCAGTGATGCTGAGTTGGGAAGGTCTTCCATCCATTATATATGATTGGTAAGACAAGGTGAGTGGATGTGGTCGTTTTATAAATTTGTTGATACTTCTGTGAAAATCCTGCCCCTTAAATATATGCTGGCTTCAGTAACTGGTTTCTAGTGAGCAGAATATGCAGAACTGCTGTGATTTTTAACGTTTTATTTATTTTTGAGACAGAGAGAGACAGAGCATGAACGGGGGAGGGGCAGAGAGAGAGGGAGACACAGAATCGGAAGCAGGCTCCAGGCTCTGAGCCATCAGCCCAGAGCCCGACGCGGGGCTCGAACTCATGGACCGCGAGATCGTGACCTGAGCCGAAGTCGGCCGCTTAACCGACTGAGCCACCCAGGCGCCCCACTGCTGTGATTTTTAAGGCCAGCTTGGAAAATGTGATACAGCTTCCATCTCACTTTCTTTCTCTAGGGAAGCTCACCCTTAGAACCCAGCCACCACGTTTTGAGGAATCCCAGGCTACCTAGTGAGTCTTCATGTAGATACTCCAGCTGAGACTAGCCAACGTCCTAGCCAAAGGCCAGCTTCAACAGCCAAACACGTGCATGAACAAGCCTTTAGATGATTCTAGTCTCCAGCTTCCAGTTATGCCAGCTGATGCCAAACGAAGAAGAAATGAGTTGCCCTACTATGCTTTGCCTAAACTAAAGATTGGTGAACAAGATAAATGCTGTTTTGAACTACTAGGCTTTGAGGTGGCTTATTATGCAGCAGTAAATTACTACCACAGATACTGATACTAAAAATGGTGTGCTGCTATTCAAAAAACCTAAAACTAAACTTCCTTTGAACCAGGAGGTAGGTGGAACCTGGAAAGATGTAGAAAAGCATAAGAATGAGACCCAAAAAGGGCCTCCACGAGACACTTAGTGGAAGCCTGATGGCCTGTGAAGAGGCTGACAGCAAGGGTTTCTAAGCAAGTGAAGAAAATGACACTGGAGGAAAGGGAAGTCATGCTACAAAATACCTGAGAGTAAACAGATAGGAAAGAGAAACTAAAGAAAGACTATGCAACTGAAAGGAACCAGGACTTAGTGGGTTCAAGTATCTGTTTCTCATTTACAGCCTCTCTACGTGTGGAACTATCAAATAATGCTGACATGAAGAAATGGCTTTTGGGTTACGAGAAAATCCAGGGTGCTACCAGGAAAACAGAAAGATTTAAGGTATGCCTCCAAATCTTTAGGGATCTTAAGAGTATAAGATTTTTTTTTTTTAAAGTAGGTTCCACACCCGACATGGGGCTTAAACTCAGCACCCAGAGATCAAGTGTCACATGCTCTACCAACTGAGCCAGCCAGGAGCCCCAAGAGTAGACGAATTTTAAAGGCATCGTCATATAAGAGCTTCACAGGAAACCTGAAGCGAAAAGCTGATCTCAAAAGGACTTGGGAGGGTCGCTTTGCTAAAACACGGCATGAAATCCAGTAATAATTACAGAAAACTAAAAAAAGGTAAGAGATTTATAGTAGCAAACATACTATTTGCTAGCTTGGACTAAAAGAGACCAAATCGTGCAAAATGAAAAGAGGCCTTTGGGTCTTAGAAGTCCCACAGGGAGGAAGCAGGATGAAAAAACAGCTGCAAATACAGGTCATTCCTTATGAAAAGGAAGGAACCAAGAGCTCAAAGAGTAAAGAAAGGGAAGAGACATGGAGAAAGTATTCCCGTGGTTAGGACTAAGTCCTAGCTTAAGAACTGACAGCATGCATCAGGCTATATTTCAAAACTCTTATGGACTAGGGTGCTTCCCATCTTCTTTTTCTGAATGGGAGAGTCTTCAGCAGTTGACCAGAATGTTGCATTTGTGAGTGGCAAATAACTGTCTCTTTTGTTCTCAAGTCCTCATATTGAGAACACTTGCACTCAAGGGGCTATACTTTAGATACCATAACCCAGGCAGCTTATCCCCACTGCACCTGATTAAGATGGTAAGATCTTGGACTCAAGCCTTGAACCTGATGCCATGATAACTGAAACTTGCAGGAGGTATTGGAGGGGGAGGGGAGTGAATGTATTTTTCAGGTGGGAGGAATACAAACATTTGTGGCCAGTGGGTAAATTATATTGCTTTTTAAAGGTGTCCATAGGTTTCAAATATTAATTCCATAAAAAAAAAGACCATGGTACAACCTTAGTGATTTGCTCCTAATGAACAGAATATGTGACTATGATGCTGTGTGTATTCCAAGCCTAGGTGACAAAAGGCGATACAGCTTCTGCCTTGCTCTGTATCTCAGGCTGCTTACTTGGAATCTAGCTCCCCATCTAGTGAGGAAGTCTAGGCCACAAAGAGGGTCTAGGTGTGTCAGTTTAAGTGTTTCTGCTGCCTCCTGAACTGCAGTCCCAGGCAACAGCCAGCATCAACAACCAGACGTTAGTGAACAAGTCTTCAAATGGATCCAGCCCCAAATCTTTCAGTTGCCCCACCTGAAGCTGAGCGGGGCAGACACTAGCTGTCCTGGCACACTTCTCCTAACAGATTTGTGAACAAAAGAAATCTAACCTTTGGGGAGTTTGTTAAGAAGAAACAAAAATGATAAATGGAACAGTGGATGAAAAAAAAGAGATAAGACACATAAACTTGTATAGGAGAAGTTGGTCTCCATTAAAGTAGGATGCAATAAATGTTAAGATTAATTTATTAACAACCAACCGTGCTAATGAGAAGAAGCAGATAACTAGAAGCAAGATCTAAGAAGTTTTTCTCTCAGTTTTTCCCCAGTTAGGATCATATTAGCTGTTCATTTTCCATATATGGCCTTTATTATGTCGAGGTATGGTTCCTCTAAGCCTACTTTGTTGAGGTGTGCTGCTATTCAAAACATCCATCATGACCATATGGTCCTGTCAATCGATGCAGAAAAGGCCTTTGACAAAATTCAGCACCCTTTCTCAATAAAAACCCTTGAGAAAGTCGGGATAGTGGGAACATACTTAAAGATCATAAAAGCCGTTTATGAAAAGCCCACAGCTAACATCATCCTGAATGGGGAAAAACTGAGAGCTTTTTCCCTGAGATCAGGAACACGACAGGGATGCCCACTCTCACCGCTGTTGTTTAACATAGTGTTGGAAGTTCTAGCATCAGCAATCAGACAACAAAAGGAAATCGAAGGCATCAAAATTGGCAAAGATGAAGTCAAGCTTTCACTTTTTGCAGATGACATGATATTATACATGGAAAATCCGATGGACTCCACCAAAAGTCTGCTAGAACTGATACATGAATTTAGCAGAGTTGCAGGATACAAAATCAATGTACATAAATCAGTTGCATTCTTATACACTAACAATGAAGCAACAGAAAGACAAATAAAGAAACTGATCCCATTCACAATTGCACCAAGAAGCATAAAATATCTAGGAA
The DNA here is from genome assembly GCF_018350195.1 of Panthera tigris. Lineage (NCBI taxonomy): Eukaryota > Metazoa > Chordata > Mammalia > Carnivora > Felidae > Panthera > Panthera tigris. The sequence goes on from NW_024962168.1 coordinate 10,570, forward strand.
TAAACCTAACCAAAGATGTAAAAGATCTGTATGCTGAAAACTATAGAAACCTTATGAAGGTAATTGAAGAAGATATAAAGAAATGGAAAGACATTCCTGCTCATGGATTGGAAGAATAAATATTGTCAAAATGTCAATACTACCCAAAGCTATCTACACATTCAATGCAATCCCAATCAAAATTGCACCAGCCTTCTTCTCGAAACTAGAACAAGCAATCCTAAAATTCATATGGAACCACAAAAGGCCCCGAATAGCCAAAGTAATTTTGAAGAAGAGGACCAAAGCAGGAGGCATCACAATCCCAGACTTTAGCCTCTACTACAAAGCTGTCATCATCAAGACAGCATGGTATTGGCACAAAAACAGACACATAGACCAATGGAATAGAATAGAAACCCCAGAACTAGACCCACAAACGTATGGCCAACTAATCTTTGACAAAGCAGGAAAGAATATCCAATGGAAAAAAGACAGTCTCTTTAACAAATGGTGCTGGGAGAACTGGACAGCAACATGCAGAAGGTTGAAACTAGACCACTTTCTCACACCATTCACAAAAATAAACTCAAAATGGATAAAGGACCTGAATGTGAGACAGGAAAGCATCCAAACCCTAGAGGAGAAAGCAGGAAAAGACCTCTCTGAACTCAGCCGTAGCAATCTCTTACTCGACACATCCCCAAAGGCAAGGGAATTAAAAGCAAAAATGAATTACTGGGACCTTATGAAGATAAAAAGCTTCTGTACAGCAAACGAAACAACCAACAAAACTAAAAGGCAACCAACGGAATGGGAAAAGATGTTTGCAAATGAAATATCGGACAAAGGGCTAGTATCCAAAATCTATAAAGAGGTCACCAAACTCCACACCCGAAAAACAAATAACCCAGTGAAGAAATGGGCAGAAAACATGAATAGACACTTCTCTAAAGAAGACATCCGGATGGCCAACAGGCACATGAAAAGATGCTCAACGTCACTCCTTATCAGGGAAATACAAATCAAAACCACACTCAGATATCACCTCACACCAGTCAGAGTGGCCAAAATGAACAAATCAGGAGACTATAGATGCTGGCGAGGATGTGGAGAAACGGGAACCCTCTTGCACTGTTGGTGGGAAGGCAAATTGGTGCAGCCACTCTGGAAAACACTGTGGAGGTTCCTCAGAAAATTAAAAATAGACCTACCCTATGACCCAGCAATAGCACTGCTAGGAATTTCCCCAAGGGATACAGGAGTACTGATGCATAGGGGCACTTGTACCCCGATGTTTATAGCAGCACTCTCAACAATAGCCAAATTATGGAAAGAGCCTAAATGTCCATCAACTGATGAATGGATAAAGAAATTGTGGTTTATATACACAATGGAGTACTACAGGGCAATGAGAAAGAACGAAATATGGCCCTTCGTGGCAATGTGGATGGAACTGGAGAGTGTGATGTTAAGTGAAATAAGCCATACAGAGAAAGACAGATCCCATATGTTTTCACTCTTATGTGGATCCTGAGAAACTTGACAGAAACCCATGGGGGAGGGGAAGGGAAAAAAAAAAGAGGTTAGAGCGGGAGAGAGCCAAAGCATGAGAGACTCTTCAAAACTGAGAACAAACTGAGGGTTGAGGGGGGGTGGGAGGGAGGGGAGGGTGGGTGATGGGTATTGGGGAGGGCACCTTTTGGCATGAGCACTGGGTGTTGTATGGAAACCATTTTGACAATAAATTTCATATATTGAAAAAAAATAAAATAAAAATAAATAAATAAAATGAAAAAGAAAACATCCATCATGAATGGATGTTATAGTTTGTTATAGTTTGTCAAATTATTTTTCTGCATCTATTGCAATGATATGATTTTATGCTTTTTTTGAAAATTAATATGAGGTATCACATTCATTGATTTGCAAATATTGAACCACCCCTGCAAACCAGGGATAAATCCCATTTGGTTACACTGAATGATTTTTTTTAATGTTTATTTATTTTTGAGAAAAAGCACAAGCAGGGGAGGGACAGAGAGAGATGGAAACACAGAATCTGAAATAGGCTCCAGGGTCCAAGCTGTCAACAGAGCCTGAAACTGGGCTCAAACCGACGGACCATGAGATCGTAACCTGAGCTGAAGTTGGATGCTTACCTGACTAAGCCACCCAGCTGCCCCTGCCCCTGGTGAATGATTTTTTAATGTATTGTTGGATTCAGTTTGCTTATTTTCTTGAAGATTTTTGCATGTTCATCAGAGATGCTGGCCTGTAATTCTCTTTGCGGTGTCTTTATCTGGTTTTGGTATCAGGGTAAAGCTGGCATAGAATGAATTTGGAAATTTCCCTTCCTTTTATGTTTTTCTGGAACAATTTGAAAAGGACAGGTTAAACTTTTTCTTTTTTCTTTCTTTCTTTCTTTCTTTCTTTCTTTCTTTCTTTCTTTCTTTCTTTCTTTTTCTTTTTTGGTATTAGCTCTTCTTTACATGTTAAAATTTACATCTGAAGTCATCTGGTCCTAGACTTGTGTTTGTTGAGAGTTTTTTGATTCCTGATTCAGTTTCCTTGCTGGTTATTGATGTTTTTTTTCAAATTTCTATTTCTTCTTGTTTTAGTTTGGTAAGTTATATGTTTCTAGGAATTTATTCATTTCTTCTAAGTTGTCCAATTTGTTGGCATACAGTTTTTCACAATATTCTCTCATAAATGTTTGTATCTCTGTGGTGTTGGTTCTTATTTCTACTCTCACATTTGTGGTTTTATTTATTTCGGTCTTTTCTATTTTCTTGTTGATTACTCTGGCTAACGCCTTATCAGTTTTATTAATTTTCACAAAGAACCAGCTCTAGGTTTCATTGATCTGTTCTAGTTTTATCTGTTTTTTGTTTGTCTATCATTCATTTCTGCTTTAATCTCTTTTTTAATTTTATTTTGAGAGAGACCACACATGAGTGGGGGATGGGCAGAGAGAGAGAGAGAGAGAGAGAGAATCCCAGACAGGTTCCATGCTGCCAGCAGAGAGCCTAACACGGGGCTCGATCTCACTACTGTGGGATCATGACCTGAGCCAAAATCGAGAGTCAGACACTTAACCAGTGAAGCCACCCAAGGGCCCCCTGCTCTGATCATTATTACTTGCTTTCTTCTGCTGGCTTCAGGCTTCATTTGTCGTTCTTTTTCTAGCTCCTTTAGGTGTAAGGTTATGTTGTTTGAAATTTTTCTTGCTTCTTGAAGTAGGCTTATATTGCTTTGTACTTCCCTCTTAGGACTACTTTTGCAGCATCTCAAAGGTTTCAGACCATTGTTTTCTCATTTCCATTTGTATACATGTATTTTTTAAAATTTCTTCTTGTATTTCCTGCTTAACCCATTCCAGTGTAGTAGCACGTTATTTAACCTGCATGTATTGTTTTTTAATAATTAAGGCCTGTTTTTTGTTTGTGATCCATTCTTGAGAATATTCCATGTACACTTGAAAACAACGTGTATTCTGTTTTAGGATGGAACGTTCTGAAAAAATCTCTTAAATCCAATCTGGTCCTGTCTGCCATTCAAAGCCATTCTTTCTTTCTTTCTTTCTTTTTTTTTTTTTTTTAATATATGAAATTTATTGTCACATTTGCTTCCATACAACACCCAGTGCCCATCCCAACAGGTGCCCTCCTCAATACCCATCACCCACCCTCTGCTCCCTCCCACCCCCCATCAGCCCTCAGTTTGTTCTCAGTTTTTAAGAGTGTCTTATGCTTTGGCTCTCTCCCACTCTAACCTCTTTTTTTTTCCTTCCCCTCCCCCATGGGTTCCTGTTAAGCTTCTCAGGATCCACAAAAGAGTGAACACATATGGTATCTGTCTTTCTCTGTATGGCTCAAAGCCACTCTTTCTTTGGTGATTTTCTGTTAAGATGTATTTTTTGGTGATTTTTTTAACTAAGATCTATTGATGTAAATGGGGTGTTAAATTACCCTAGTACTGTATTATTATCAATTAGTTCTTTTATGTTGGTTATTGTTTTATGTACTTGAGTGCTCTCATGGTGGGTGCATAAATATTTACAATTGTTAGATCTTCCTATTGGAATTATTATGATATAGTAGCATTCTTTGGCTCTTGCTACAGTCTTTGTTTTTGGTTAAGTTTATTTATTTTGAGAGAGACAGAGTTGGGGAGGGACATAGAAAGGGGGGGAGAAAATTTCAAGCAGCCTCCATGCTGTCAGCCTGGAGCCCAACATGGGGCTCAAAGCCACCAGCCATAAGATCATGATCTGAGCCAAGACCTAGTCGGTCGCTCAAATGACTGAGGCACCCAGGTGCCCCACAATGTTTGTTTTAAGGACTCTTTTGTCTAACAAAAGTATCGCTACTTTTTCTTTTAACGTGATAAATTTTTCTCCATCCCCTCGTTTCCATTTGTTTTGAATAGAATTTATTGTCAACTTGGCTAACATACAGGGTGTACAGTGTGCTCTTGGTTTTGGGGGTAGATTCCTGTGGTTCATCACTTATAGACAACACCCAGGGCTCATCCCAACAAGTGCCCTCCTCAATGCCCACCACCCCCTTTCCTTTCTCACCCACCGCTCCCCCCATCAACCCTCTATTTGTTCTCTGCATTCAAGAGTCTCCTATGGTTTGCCCCTCTCCTTCTCTGTTTGTAACTACTTTTCCCCTTCCCTTCCCCCACGGTCTTCTGTTAAGTTTCTCAAGTTCCACATATGAGCGGAAACTTATGATATCTGTCATTCTGTGACTTATTTCATGTAGCATAATACCTTCCAGTTCCATCCACATTGCAACAGATAGCACGATTTCACCCTTTCTCCTTGCCAGGTAGTATTCCAGTGTATATATAAACCACATCTCTTTACCCACTCACCAGTTGATGGGCATTTAGGCTCTTTCCACAATCTGGCTGTTGTTGAAAGCACTGCTTTAGACATTGGAGTACATGTGCCCCTATGAATCACCACTCCTGTATCCTTTGCATAAATTCCCAGTAGTGCTCTTGAGGGGTCATAGGGTAGTTCTATTTTCAATTGTTTTTGAGGAACCTCCGCACTGTTTTCCAGAGCGGCTGCACCAGTTTGCATTACCACCAACAGTGCAAGCATCCCCTCACTTTTAATCTGCAGGTGTCTTTATGTCTAAAATGAGGTTTTTATAGGCAGCATACAGATGGGTCGTGTTTTTTAATCCATCCTGTCACCCTAGGTCTTTTGGTTGGAGTGTTTATTGCATTTATATATAAAATAATTATTGACAGGTATCTATTTATTGTCATTTTACTACTTGTTTTGTGGTTGTTTCTGGAGATTTTCTCAAATCCTTTATTGTTTTTCTCTCTTTGATGTCTTTCTAATTTGCTTTAATGATATATTTGGATTTCTTTCTCTTTATTCTTTGCATGTTTATTAGTGGGTGTTGGTATATGATAAGCATTAATTTGTATATCACCTCCTCTGCATGTAGCAGTCTATATTAAGTTGATGGTCAATGAAGTTAGAACTCATTTTTTTTCTCCTCCCCATGGTTTAGATAAGCTATTATATTGTACATCCTTTTTGGGGGCATTCCTTGACTGATTTGTTTACAGAAATATACATTTTTACTGCTTTTACATTTTCTGCCTTTATACTGTCACTTTTGATCTCTCCTTTCCACTCAGAGTTCCCGATAATATTTCTTACAGGCTGATTTAGTGGTCACAAACTCCTTCCATTTTTGTTTGTCTGAGAAGTTCTTTACCTCTCCTTCTATCATGAATGATAGCCTTACTGGATAGAGTATATTTGGCTGCAGATTTTTCTCATTCAGCACTTTGAATATATCATGCCTTTTCCTTATGCCTTGCAAAGTTTCTATTGAAAAATCTCCTGCTAGCCTTGTGGGTTTCTCCTTGGAAGTTAATGACTTGTTTTGCTGCTTTTAAGATTTGTAGCAGTGGGGCGCCTGCGTGGCTCAGTCGGTTAAGCATGACTTGATCTTAGCTCAAGTCGTGACCACGCAGTTCCTGGGTTCAAGCCTCCAGTGGGCTCTGCACTGACAGCACAGAGAGAGTGCTTGGGATCCTCTCTCTCTCTCTCTCTCTCTCTCTCTCTCTGCCCCTCCCCTGCTTGTGTCTGCGTTCTGTCACAGAATAATCAAAAGCAAAAACAAAACAAAACAAATAACAAAACACTAAAAAAAAAGATGTTAGCAGTATATTTTGCAAATTTAATTACAACATGTCTTGGGTGTTGATTTTGATGGAAGTTCTCTGTGTCTCCTAGATCTCAATGTCTGTTTTCTTCTCCACATTAGGGAATTTTTCAGTTATTTTGTCTTCAAGTCAATTATCTGTCCCCTTCTCTCTGTCTTCTTCTTCTGGGACTCCTATCATATGAATGTTTTTACATTTGACGGAGACACCGAGTTCCTTAAGTCTATTCTTCATTGGATAATTCTTCTTTGTCTTCTTCAGCTTCATTGTTTTCCATTACTTTGTCTTCTAGGTCATTAATTTGCTCCTCTGCTTCTTCCAGCTTGCTGTTCATTTTACTGCACTCTTCATCTCTGATCCTTGAACTCTTTTATGTCTGTGGTAAGGGTCTCACTGATGTCTTCCATTCTTTTCTCAAGTCCACTGAATATCCTTATGATCATGGTTTTAAATTCTCCATTAGGCGTGCTATTTACATCTGTCCCATTTCGGTGTCTGGCCATGGCCTTATCCTGTTCTTTCATTTGGATAAATGCCTCTGTCTTTTCATTTTGTCTAAGTATCTGACAGCTTCTGTGTCTTAAAGAAGCCAGTTATGTCACCTGCTCCCGAAAGTAATGGACTGAGGAAAAAGACGTCATGTAATGCCTAGGGTCTAGCACTTCAGGGAGTGTCACCAGTGTGTGCTGCATGTGTCCTGCTGTTGTGTTCTGGCTATGCTATCCTTCAGGCCAGTCGTCTGCAGAGGCTCTCCTTGCCTGGTCTGGTGAGTGTTTGGTCCCTGACCTGAATGTAGTGAGTTTTAACTAGGTGTGCTCTGGTCTGCTTAGGAAATGAGACCTGTCACCACCTCTACTGGAACTGAGGCCAAGGGAAACCCTCTGGTTGGGAGATGTAGTGTGGGCAGGTGTTTGTCCTGGTCTTTTGGGGGAGGGGTCTGCTGTGCTGCAACTCAAGCAAGAGTGATTGAGAAGGGTAGTTCCACCAGAGGGCAAGGGGGTGGTGCTTGGTGTAAGCAAGTTAGGTAGCCAGTGTTAGCAATGCACTGCTTCCTGCAGGTGGCTTTATGTTTGTGGTGAGGGGCAGGAGAAGGAGATGGTGCCAGCCAGCGGCTTTGTTCCTACAGACAGGTCTCTCTGAACTTTGCCTCTGAGGGACGTGCTCTGAGAAGAGCAAATAATCTCCCCACTGTGTGCCCCAGGCACTCTTCAGATCACTGTATCCATGCTGTATGCTCCCACGTTGTTTGCCTGCCCTCTGCCCAAGAGCAGTGCAGTACCTCAGGGCTCTATCCCAGCTAAACCGGATGCCCTTTAAAACTCCAGACTTTAAGCACTACTGGTGGCAAGAACTCACGCAATTCAGTCCCTCTTGTTTTCCAAGCCAGTGGGTATGGGGAAATGTTCTCTTTGTGCGTTCCCCTGTGCGTTCCTCTCTCTCTCACCCTTATCCACAACCTCGACTCCCTCCCCTCTGCAGCAGCCAGGATCGGTTTCTCTTCTAGACGACATTTCTGCATCAAGGACCTTCTTTGATGTGGCCTCTTCTCTCCCTTTTGTTGTGGAGTTTGTTCTGTCAGTCTTCAGGTCGATTTCTGGGGTATTCAGGGTGAGCTGATTGTTATCTAGTTGTATTCGTGGGATGAGGCAAGCCTAGAGTCCTCCTACTCCTCTGCCATCTTCCTGTGTCTAAGAAAGTTTCCTAAGATTCCCTTCACTTACAACAATTCTTACAAGTAGGCAGGAATGCCTCTTTAGAATTTCCCCTCAAGTGAAGGTAGAAGCACAGAGACATATGATTTGAAGCACAATAGTTGAAAAACTAGAAAGAGTCAATCTGATAACCAAAATTGGGCCTTTGATCTGATTTCAATTAAAGGGAATAGGCAGCTTTGAGTATTTTTTAATCCATTGAATACTCAATCTTCATTCTCCTTCCCTCAGTGAGGAAATAAAGAGAATGTTATGAAATCATTTTTCATCTTCTCAGTAGCACAACAAATGTACTGTCCTTTAGCACTACTTCAATTAACTGCACATTCTCCTTTACCTTACTCCAACCTTGCTTGTGGGGGGAGGTAAGACCATTTCATCTTTGTGTTGTCCCACAATGCTTCTCCATATCATACAAGCTGGCTTCAAAAATTTTTTGTCATTCAAATTACCAATCTACTATTTGTCTCTGATAAATCAACATAATACTACCTCACTTTGTACAGCTGAATTATTTGAATGATGTAATGTATATTCCATTAATTATATGCTGAGCTATAACGCATAGCTATGCATATCTTTCTATTTAAGTGAAAGAAAGCCATACAGGCTACTGTGTTTTCCAAGAATGTAGGATCTGTGCCAAGAATAGGATTAACACCAGTGTTACACACAAGAACCAGGTCAGAAGAGGATCTCATTGTGAATTGCAAGATGATGGATTAGCAAGATTGCTTAACAGGAAAGAGGAATAGCCCAGAGTTAATCTTTTCCTTCCTAGATGGTGAAAAGTATGGGTGAGTCTATGCATTATAATGAGAGAATAAAATATAATGAAGTAAGTGGTAGACTGAGTCAAGACATCCTATGGCCAAGATTTGATGGAAATGAAAGTTGACAGCACTGACTGAGAGACTAAAAGTTGGCACAGGCAGGGAACATGGGTGGCTCAGTCAGTTGAGCCTCAACCTCTCAGGTCATGATCCCAGGGTCATGGGATCAAGACTCCTGTCAGCCTTCACACTAAGTGTGAAACCTGATAAAAATTATCTCTCTTCTCTCTTCTCTCTCTCTCTCTCTCTCTCTCTCCCACACACACACCCACATCCTGCTTGTGTATGCTCTAAAAAACAATAAAATAAATAAAATAAAAATATAAAAATAAATAAGTAAATAAGTAAATAAATAAATAAATAAATAAAGTCTGAACACACTAAAGAAAGAGCATTTTAACTTTTTGAGCCTGACTTCACATCGAGTCATGGGGTCAGCAAGGCATAGGCTGGCGAAAGGGTCCTTCAGGAAGCAAAAATCTCTATAGGTGCAAAGTTAAGTTCTACTACATTGACTTTTTATTATTACATAAGTGACTGGTAATTTGCAAGATAACTAGGAAAAAGTTTTCATAAAATTTGATACGGTACTGGCATAAGGACAGACATATAGACCAATGTATTAACATTGAGAATCTAAAAATAAACTCTCACGTTACAGTGAACTGATTTACCACAAGGGTGCCAGACAATTAAATGGAATGAGAATAGTTACAGTATTGTAACAATTGTAACAAATGGTACTGGGACAAATGGATATCCACATGCAAAGTAATAAAATCAGACCTCTACCCCATAGCATATATACAAAATTAACTTAAAATCTAAGAGCTAAAATGATAAAATTCTTAGACAAAAGCTGACGTGTATATGTTTGTGACTGGATTTGGCAATGATTTCTTAGACATGACACCAAAAGACAAAAGCGGATTAAGTTTACTTCATCAAAATTAAAAACTTCTATGCTTCAAATATCACCATCAAGAAAGTGAAAAGGCAAGTGACTAAATAGGAGAAAATACCTGACAATCCCATATCTGCTAAGGGATTGGTATGTAGGCTATTTAAATAACTCTTCCAATAATGAAAAGACAATCCAATATAAAAACGGGCAAAAGAATGGATTAGTTCTTTCAAGATGATATAGAAATGGATAATAATCACGTTCAAAGGGAGATGTTCGGGGTGCCTGGGTGGCTCAGTCAGTTAAGCTTCTGACTTGGGCTCAGGTCATGATCTCACTGTTCGTGGGTTCGAGCCCCGCATCGGGCTCTGTGCTGACAGCTCGCAGCCTGGAGCCTGTTTCAGATTCTGTGTCTCCCTCTCTCTCTGTCCCTCCCCTGCTCACACTGTCTCTCTCAAAAATAAAAGAGACATGTTCAACATCATTAGTTATAAGAAAATGCAAACCAAAAACCACAAGATGCCATTTCATACCCACTAGAATTGCTATCATAAAAGCAACAGATAATGACAAACATTGGCAAGAACCAGGAAAACGGGAACTCTCAAAAACTGCTGATGAAAATGTAATGTTGCTGCCACTTTGGAAACAGTCTGGCAGTTCCTCAAAAGGTTAAACTAGAAAAACAATTTTTCTAAACATATTTGAGAGAGAGTGCACAAGTGGGGTAGAGGGACAGAGGAGAGGGAGGGAGAGAACCCCAAGCAGGCGCCAGGCTCAGGGCAGAGCCCAATGTAGGGCTCGATTCCACAACCCTGAGATCATGACATGAGCTGAAATCAAGAGCTGGCCACTCAACCGGCTGAGCCACCCAGGTGCCTGCCCCTCCTCAAAAGGTTGAAAAAACAAAACAAAAACAAACAAACAAAAAAGGTTTATTTAACAGAGTTACCATATGAACCAGCAACTGTATTTATAGGTATATACCCAAGAGAAATCAAAACATGTTCACATAAAAAGTTGTTCATTACACAGAAAATAACCTCAAAATGGATGAAAGACCTCAATGGAAGACAGGAAGCCATCAAAATCCTCGAGGAGAAAGCAGGCAAAACCCTCTTAGATCTTGCCTGCAGCAGCTTCTTATTCAAAACGTCTCCGGAGGCAAGGGAAACAAAGGCACAAATGAACTAGGGGGACCTCATCAAAATAAAAAGCTTCTGCACGGCGAAGGAAACAATCACCAAAACGAAAAGGCAACCGACAGAATGGGAGAAGGTATTTGCAAATGACATATCAGATAAAGGGTTAGTATCCAAAATCTACAAAGAATTTCTCAAACTCAACACCCGAAACACAAGTAATCCAGTGAAGTAACGGGCAAAAGACATGAATAGACACTGCTCGAAAGAAGACATCCAGATGGTCATACAAATCAAAACCACACTGAGATACCACCTTGCGTCTGTCAGAATGGCTCACATTAACAACTCAGGCAACAACAGATGTTGGCGAGGATGCAGAGAAGAGGATCTCTTTTCCATTGTTGGTGGCAATGCAAGCTGGTGCAGCCACTCTGGAAAACAGTATGGAGTTTCCTCCAAAAACCAAAATGAGACCTACCCTACCACCCAGCAATTGCACTACTAGGCATTTATGCAAGGGATACAGGTGTGCTGTTTCAAAGGGACACATGCACCGCCATGTTTATAGCAGCACTCTCAACAATAGCCACAGTATGCAAAGAGCCCAACTGTCCACTGATGGATGAATGGATAAAGAAGATGTGGTATGGGGCGCCTGGGTGGCTCAGTCGGTTAAGCGGCCAACTTCGGCTCAGGTCATGATCTCGCGGTCCGTGAGCTCAAGCCCGGCGTCGGGCTCTGTGCTGACAGCTCAGAGCCTGGAGCCTTTTCCAGATTCTGTGTCTCCCTCTCTCTGACCCTCCCCTGTTCATGCTGTCTCTCCCTGTCTCAAAAATGAATAAAACATTAAAAAAATTAAAAAAAAAAGAAGATGCGGTATATAGATTCCATGGATTATTACTCGGCAATCAAAAAGAATGAAATCTTGCCATTTGCAACTACGTGGATGGAACTGGAGGGATTACGCTAAGTGAAATTACTCAGTCGGAGAAAGACAAAATTCATAGGACTTGCCTCGTATGAGGACTTTCAGAGTCAAAACAGATGAACAAAAGGGAAGGGAAACAAAAATAATATAAAAACAGGGAGGAGGACAAACAGAGGAGACTCATAAATATGGAGAACAAACTGAGGGTTGCTGGAGGGGTGTGGGAGAGGGGATGTGCTAAACGGGTAAGGGGCACTAAGGAATCTACTCCGGAAATCATTGCTTCACTAAATGCTAACTAATTTGGATGCAAATTTAAAAAAAATAGAAACTAAGATACAACAAAAAGAATAACGCCCCCCGCCCACCAAAACTTTCTAACCCAGGAAGCCTCTGGTTTGGGGATTCAGGAGATAAGGACCTTCTAGAGAAGTCAGAGCTATGGAATGAGTTGGCTGAAAGCTATCTAAGTTTTTGTTTCACAGGGAAGACTTTAAAGTGGCGGATAATTTCATGCCATAACCCTAATTCCTTTCTATAGGCATCTACAGAAAATCCCTCATTATTCTTTACTAAGCTTCATCAGTATCGGATATTCTTACAAATTTTAGTTTTAGAGACCTTAAAGATTTCTTTAGGACACAGCAGCAGGACAACGCCTGGCACTCTCATTCATAGAAGACTGATCAACAGAGTGTCATGTTACTCGCATGAGAAGTTCCCTAATACAATGTGACTCATTGATAAGAGGTCTAGAAAAGAAAATAATTTTCAATGTCTCTTCAGCCACAAAAAGGACCAGTCAACAGAATGTTCTAGTTCCCCTGACGGGTATAGCTGTCCAATGAAACTTGCATGTATATTATATAGCTTTTGTGACTGACAGAAACGAGTTGGTCAGTGTATCTACCTCATTGCTCCCACTTAGGATTTACAATGTGAGTCCTACAAAGGAGGGTGAGAGTGGGATGACATTAACTGTTCTGCTTGGAAAACATTTGGGGTTTCACTACATATCGATAAATTAGAATCCTGAATGGCACATTAGTCTTTTTTGAGATCGAATTGTGAAATCTCTGAAAGGCTGATCAACTCAAGTGAACGGAAAAAAAAAGAAAAAGAGCTTCTGAACTTGCAATGGTAGGAGCCCTATGTTTCTAGGTAAGGCCCTGACCGAGCAGCCATTTCTACTTTTTCACTGGCATTTCTTTTCCTTTACAAAATCCAACAAGGAGAAAAGTCCATTCCTTTGAGAAGGACGTTTGCGTAATGACCTCTAGTCATTGTTGATGAAGAGAATAAATTGCAGATTTGTAATTACAAATTACAACAAATCATCATTAAAATAACCCAACTCAAACTCTCACTGAAGGGATGAGATTACAAGAGGAAGTCAGAATTCAAGATGAAATGATCACTCAAAGATTGGGGACGTTTGAAACACGCAGAGAAATATTACCAGGGACTCGCACACCTGTATGCCAACGTTCACAGCAGCATTATTAACAGTAGCCAAAGGTGGACTAAACCAAATGCTCACTATGGTATATACAAAATGTTGGTTTTTTTAGACTCTCACAATGTTTTTTTATGAAAATCTCACTATAAACATCATTACTTTATGAATTCAATCAACTTCATCTATATAGAAGAATTACATCACTAGTAGCAAGTAGGAACAATATGAACCTACTGTTTTGATCTGTGAGATTTTTCATATGATCCAAAACATTCTTATGTACCACTAGTGAAATAAGGATTCCTTTTCAGTAGGATAGACATTAAGAGATCGACTTACCAAACTTGTCTTTATCACGTTGCTCTCAAGATCTTGAATTTGGGCCGCTTGATGTTTGATGGTTTCTTCTTGCCTGGCATTTTTCACCTGTAGCCTAAAATGCAGATCTTAAGATAATTATGCTCACACATAAATTTAAAACAACACCGTATAATTTCTGAACAAATGAGGGTATTACATAAATTCTTAAAATGGTGTCAAGAGGAAGATTTGGGAATTGTGCCATTTTTCTCATTGTGTTTTGTGGACAAGGTGCAACATTGAGAGATGAGATGCCACAATTCTGCATTTCAAAATAGCTCAAAGCTGGAATTTGTATCCAGCTGAACAATGATATACTGGCATAAGTAATACATTTCCCATACTACACTGCTTATCTGCTTTATAAGTAAACAAGTTATTTTCTGTGAGGTTTAAATTATACTTTTGCATATGATCTTTCATCTCCTCAGCATATCTTACGGCCTCTGCATGTCGTTCCTGTGCTTCTTGCAACTAAAATAAAGAAAAAAAATAATTTTAACTTCTGAAAATCTCGTAGAACACCATCACCTGTTTCTGTAACTAAACGTTTTTTTTTTTTTTTTGACTTGACTTGACTTGAGAGAGAGACAGAGAGAGAGCATGCAGAAGTGGGGAAGAGAGGCAGAGGGAGAGACAGAGAAAATGGTAAGCAGGCTGCAAGCTCAGGGTGAAGCCTGATATGGGGCTCGGTCTCATGACCGGTCTCATGACCGGTCTCATGATGTGGGGTTTGGGATCATGACCCGAGTGGAAATTAAGAGGACGCTCAAACAACTAAGCCGCCCAAGTGTCCCTGTAACTAAAATCTTTTTGGAGCCAGCCACACTCTCCTCTACATGCTGATTGATGGCTACTCTGAGGTCATAACAGGAGAGTTGAACTGCTACACAGAGACTATGGCCGACAAAACGAAATGTTTCAATACTCTTACAGAATAGTTTACTAACCTTACTCTCCTACAAAACATAACATTGTTAATGTTTTTAAATTATATATGATCAGATAAATGTACAAATGTATCTATTGGTCAAATGGAGGAAATATAGGAATTTACCTTATGGTAAACATTTCTATTTTCATATCCCAAGCACCACATCAACTATGATTTTATATATTCACATAGGTGTTGACGTCGCTATTCTCATGATTATAAAACTGAACATGCTGCCTTCAGTGACAACAAGATATTTCATGGAAGAATTTGAGAAGCAATATCCTAGTAGGGGCCAGAATGCCTGGGTCTGAATTCCCAGTTCTGCTCGTTATGAGCTGTATGACCTTGAGCACACTACCTAAAACTTCCATGTCTCAGTCTCTGCATCTGTAAATAGAAGGTAGTAATAGCACCTACTGGGACACCTGAGTGGCTCAGTCGGTTCAGTGTCTGGCTTTTGATGTCAGCTCAGGACATGATCTCAGGGTCATGTAATTGAGCCCCACATTGAGCTCTGCATGGACAGCGAGGAGCCTGCTTGGGATTCTCTCTCCCTCTCTCTCCCTCTCTCTCTTTCTCTCTCTCCCTTTTTCTCTCTCTCCCCACATGCCCTTCCCCACAATCTCTCTGTCTTTCTCTCTCTCAAAACAAAGGCCCTTAAAAAAGTGATCTCAAAATAAATACTAATAGTATCTACCCCACTGGGATGTTGGGAAGATTAAATTAGGAAATAACAGATGAACAACTTAGAAGGGTACGTGGCACATAGTCAGCTCTAAGTGTCTGCATTTAGCATGATTACTGATGCTGTATTTTGCGTTCCAATACAATGTGATAGTTTAGGCAGGTGGCCTGCCAACACAAGTGTTCCCCTATACAAATTATACTGAAGTTATTCTTCATTCCACCGCAAGTGGCAGCAAATGGGGAGCATGAGGCCCAGAATCTCTCCTCAGTACTTCACACAACTTTCGCCAATGCCACTAGCCAACAGTACTTTTTCCATTTATAATCCTTTTAACTTATTCCTCTCTATACCACTCAGTGGACAATGTTCACAGACCAAGGTACAAATAGCACCTCCTTGACTGAGTAGTAGATCCTTTACATGACCATCAGAGGCAAGGGAAAGCCACTGACATGGAAATAATCGAGTCTTGCTAAACTAAAGTTCCTCAATCATTTCATGTCCGTATATACTGTTTACGTTAGGCTGCTTTAACATGTACTCTGATGAAGACATTAAGGCTTTGTGGTAAAAGCATATCAGAAAAGCTGTACCCAGATCTTTGCAGTTGGTAAAGTGTTATAAATCTGTAAATCCCAGTTCTGGCTGTGTAAGGAAGAAAGACAAATTTAGAGAGCTTTCTCATAGTGAGAGGGAAAAAAAACCCAAACATTTGATTGAACATTTCTCCTCTATTTGATTAAGTGCTTTTATTAATAATTTTACTTATATAAGTGTGTGTGTGTGTGTGTGTGTGTGTGTGTAGATATACACACATTTTTTTAACATTTATTTTTTGATAGAGAGCACGAGTCTGAGTGACGCAGAACGTGAGGGACACAATGGATCCAACGCAGGCTCTGCTGACAGCAGAGAGTCCGATGCAGGGCTCAGTCTCAAGAACGTGGAGATCATGACCTGAGCCAAAGGCAGACTCTGATAGGACTGGAGACAGCCAGGCACCCCTCAATTTTGTATTTCATTTCTTAGCATACATTTAGAATAAAAGCTTTGTTATACCAATGTTTCCAAGAAGAATTTATTGATACGGTATAAAGTACTTAATTTTATCGGAAAAACTGTTAAGTTAAAATATTTTCAATTTATACAAGGATAAGTACCACACGTATCAAATATTATTATCCCTTAAATTTATACTTAGGAAGACGAAATTACCTGTCATAAAAAAATAAAAACAACATCGAATAAAGGACTAAATTGTTCTGCGCAGGCTAGATGACAAGTGTCAAGAGAGTTAAGGCTAATGGGAGTTAGAACAGTCAGAGAAAGTTCATAGGAAAGGAGACTGTGAGACAAGTCTGAATAACATAGGTTTAGGCAAGAGGAACAGAAACTAAAAAGACAGCATGAGTAAACGGCAGAGAGATGGTGAAATCAACTCAGTTAACTCGGAGGATAAAATCTGATGACAGAGACATTAAAAACAGGTGTCCACACAAGAACTACGTGAATGTTCATAAGCAGCAGTATTAACAGGCAAAAAGTGGACACAACCCAAAGGTCCATCAACTGATGAATGGACAAGGGCCTTAGCCCACAATGGAGTACTGTTTGACAATAAAAAGAAATGAAGCACTGATATAAGCTGTAACCAACACAGATGAACCCGGAAAACATTAAGTGAAGCTAGCTAGTCCCAAGGGACCACACGTTGTGTGACTCCATTTATATGAAATATTCACAAGAGGCAACTCCAGTGAGAGGCCAAGTAGTAGACTGGTGGTTGCCTGAGGCTGGGGGCAACGGGTAAGGGTTTCCTTTCAGGGTGAGGAAAGCATTCTACTTGATGGCAGTGATGGTTGCACGAGCGTACACAGAGACAGTGAACTGTGCGTGTCAAATGGGTGACTTTTATGGGATGTGTATTGGACCTCAAAAAGGCTTTAAAAAAACCCAATGGCAGGACACAGATAATGTCCTTAATTCTCGCTTTTGGGCGTACATACTATACATGATCTGAATATTTCCGTGCTTTGACAACATGTCTAAAAGGCAAAGAAAATGAAGGAAATGCCTAAGTTCAAGTGGTTTGTTAAGTGATCTTTCTGTACAAGTCATCCTGAAATCAATACAGAGTCTTCCCGAAAGTGAAGATGAGAACTAAGACAATTATCTGAAACATTCCATTAAACATTTTCTTCTGATTTTATCCAGCTTGCCTCATCATGGTAATAGAGATATCATTAAAAAACATTGTTTAGCAGGGGACAAAAATCTCTTGGGGCATCTGGGTGGCTACGTCAGTTAAGCGTCCAATTCTTGCTTTCAGCTCAGGTCATGATCTCACGGTTCATGAGACTGAGCCCCACCTTGGCTCTACACTGACAGCATGGAGCCTGCTTGGGATTCTCTCTCCCTCTCCTCTCTCTGCCCCTCCCCTGTTAACATGCACGCACACACTCTCTCTCGCTCTTTCTCTCTCAAAATAAATAAATCAACTGTAAAAAAAGTTTTACATTAAGGAAAGAAAGAAAAAAGTCTCTCAATTTCTGTGAGGAAGGATACAAAAGCCTCAACTTTCTAAGTATGATAAGAAAAAAACGTATAACGCAAATAGTAGAATGAAAGTCAGAGTTTACGAAATAAATGTATTGGAAAGATACTAAAAGCATAATAAATTAATTATAATGAAAATACAAAAGAAAGCGGTCCATGGAAATTAGTATTCTAAAACACCTTATATTATTTAACCAGCTATAAGTTAACTGTTGACAGGTTACATTTACTACATACCTGACTTCTGATTCGACCTAATTTCTTCTTGAGATCCCGTGTCTCATCTTCCAGACGAAGATGTGACGTAACCTCGGGGGAAGCCTCTGACATAGACTGTTTCTTCAGAGTATCAGCCAGTCCTTGTTGAAGTTGTCTCACAACTACCTAAGAAGACATTTCTGTTACTGATTTTCTAAATCATCTTATTATTAAATTATGTTAATAATAGACAACTCTAACATGCGTACTTTGAGAAATATCACCACATACATCAATTCACCTTCTTTTATTTTTTTTTTAATTTTTTTAACGTTTATTCATTCTTGAGACAGAGAGAGACAGAGCATGAACAGGAGAGGGGCAGAGAGAGAGGGAGACACAGAATCTGAAACAGGCTCCAGGCTCTGAGCCGTCAGCACAGAGCCCGACGCGGGGCTCGAAATCACGGACCGTGAAATCATGACCTGAGCCGAAGTCGGACGCCTAGCCGACCAAGCCACCCAGGCGCCCCAATTCACCTTCTTTTAGCAACACATACACTTTCCTGGTCACTGAATTCAGTTAAAGAACAAAAAGTGTTATCTCCCTGCCTAGTCAGGATGATGTCACTTAGATAATGAATTCAGCCTCACTATCCATTCTCCACTGGTGAATTTGCAAAGCTTCATAACCTATGGAAGTCTCAAAAAGAAATGGGGACATAGTGGGCACAGCAGTCGTAAATTCTTTATTATGAAAGGTTTTCTCTCTTTTTTTTATGGCAGGCTTAAGTTACCGTCAGAGTTCCTCACATATCCAATCCTCTGCTCTTATCCTTCTAATAGACTCCTATCTCGGAACCAAAGTAAAGTCATTCCAATGGCCCCTGCTTCCACCCCCCTCCCCTGACCTCAGCTCCTACAGCTCTCTCCCCTACTCACTCCATTCCTGCTAAGCAAGAATCCTGCAACCCCTCCTTGGTCTGAAAATGGAGATCCAATGCCAAATTAATAAATCACAGAGAGATACAATTCTCTTTGTACTGGACAAACTTATGCCCACATGACAGTAACTGAGCTTCGAAATGAGCAAATTATTTGTAAAAATATTTAAAATAAGTTATAAACAGCAGTGGGAAGATTACTCAAACATGGCTTTCCTGACACTCACCACAGTTGTCCCAAATTATGATTTAGTGAAAAGTAGATACCTTTAAAGAATTAGGAGGTTGTAGGAACACATGATTTGAGACTGAAAATTGAAATTTATGTGAATAAAAATAAAATCATACCAACTTAAAATGTATAAAAAGCTACCAAAGGAAAAGTACTACCAGAAAGAGCACCTACACTTCATTTCATCTGGGAAATCTGAAGTGACTGTCCAGTTAACTCAATTAATTGAATCTAAGTTTCAAAATACTCATTTTACCTTTCAGCATTTTCAGTTACCAGCTCACCACAGTAATAAAATGCGGTGGCAAAGATTACAATTATTATTGTAGGGGTGCCTGGGTGGCTTTCTCGATTAAGCAAGCAACTCTTGATTTCGGCTCAGGTCATGAATCTCACAGCTCCTGACTTTGAGAGTCCTGTGTCGGGCTCCACGCTGGCAGTGCAGAGCCTCCTTGGCATTCTCTCTCTCTGCCCCTCCCCAGCTCATGTTCTCTCTCCGACTCTCTCTCAAAAGAAACTTAAAAAAAATATTTTTATAGCAGTATAAGACTAGTAACAGTGTATAACTTAACCTCTTAAAGTTTCATAGGTGACATAGTATCTGTACTCAAATCAAAACACCTCTCAGGTCTAATTTTTATTTGCTGCATACGAGTTATGCTTTTTGTTGATTTATAGTCTTTTTTTTAATATTCAACTAGATTCACAAGTCAGCCATCATCAAATATTACCTGAGTTTTCTTTCTGGAAATCTGAAAAATTTTTATCTTTCTGGATACTTACTTTTAATTTTGCTTTCTCATTTTTATACTTATATATTCTTTCTTTTAAGTGTTTACATTCATCAATTAACTCTTTATTTCTTTCTCCCAGCATAAGACCTTGTTCTCCACGTTTAGCTTTAAGGTTTTTTTGGATATTCTGAAACGGGTCTTGGATATTAATCCCTAGCTTTTCTTTACTGTCAGCTTCGTTGTGAGCATCATCTAGTTGCTGTCTAAGCAACATATTTTCACTTTGTAGTTGAGATAACCTTTCCTCGAAGGATTCCTGCTTTGCAATGTAGTTATTCACTTTACTTTGTTCCTTCTGATACATGTGTTCAATTTCCATCTTCTGGCATTGTGTTTGGCTTAGGTCCCTTTGTACACATTCTAAAAGTAAAGTCTTTTCTCGGAGAGCATCTTTTATGTGACGGAGCTCAATTTCCAGGGCATTGAATTTACTTTCATCTTGAGAAAGTTGCCGAGAAAGAACTTCATTGTTATCTTGTAGTTTAGACACATCAAAATTCATCTTGTCCTGTAAGTGAAACCATTCATCTCTTGCTCTCTGGAAAGCAAGTTCTAGGTCTCTTCTTGATGTCTGACTCTGATCATGATCGTGTACAGCAGTAGCCAGTCTAGCACGGTATGATTCAACTTCTGCTTCCAGGCTCTCTTTGTTTTGTTTTTCATTCTCCAGTTTAGACTTTAGCATCGTAATCTCAGCAGTCAGAACATTAAGCTGTCCACTATATCGGAATATTGTTTTTGATAATGTTTCCTCATTCTGTTTTATGGTCTTTTGAAGGTTGTCATTCTTTTCCTTTACACTTTCAATGTCTTCACAATATTTCATTTCCTTTCTCTGGTTCTGATTTTTTATGGTGTCTCTTTCCAGTCTTAGCATGGCGATTTCATCCTGCAACATGTAGTTTTCATGCAACAGATCTTGTATTTTCTCACGACTATCAGAAAGCTAGGTAAAACAAAGGACATTTTCAGATCACATTCAATAAAATGACATTATCATGCTTTTCTTTGAAATTAAAGCATAATCTATGTTTAAACAATGAAAAGGTTACAGGAGGTGCCAGGGTGGCTCAGTTGGTTAAGTGTCTGACTCTTGATTTTGGCTCAGGGAATGATCTCACATTCTGTGGGTTCAAGCCCCACGTCAGGCTCTGTGCTGACAGTCAGGAGCCTGCTCAGGATTCTCGCTCTCCCTCTCCCTGCCCCTCCTCTGCTTGCGTTCTCTCTCTCTCTCTAATGAAAAAAGACTCATAGGAAGGAAGGAAGGAAGGAAGGAAGGAAGGAAGGAAGGAAGAAAGAAAGATTACAGTAAGTGAATATCCAACTGGAAAAAAATGAAGTTGGCTCCAAATCTCAAATTTTATACAAGCATAAGTTCCCAAAAGTTCAGAACTTTAACTGAAGATAATGAAGGCATAAAAGTAAAAAAGAATTCGTGACAAGTTTTCAGAATCTCAGAATTGGAAAAGCCTTTCTCTGATTTACAACAAACCAGAAGGCCTGAAATAAAAGATTAATAACTCTGACTACACTTAAAAATTGAGTTTACAGTAGATATCAAAAACACAGCTACCCCACAGTAAAATCGTTAGCTCTGCATCTACTTGGACAGATTACATTTCCTAAAATTCTTTTCTTCCTGAGAATATTTCATAGATATCTACTTTGCTAACATTTCTATAGTCAGTTATAAGAAGAGATCTATTGATAACTGACAAATCTAGGCAATGTATTATAATATAAACACTTCTCCATATATCAAAGAACTCATTTGGTTATCACAATTCTAGAATGGAGAGATTAAAACGGTGAGCTGCAGGACTCTCCCCAGGTCTTCTCACTCCACAACTAGTGCTCTTGCACCAACCACTGCTACTTCTCTAGTGTAAATACACAAATATGAAAGAAGTCTTGGATTTCAAACTGCTGACAGGAAATAAGGTGAAATTTATACATCTCTTAGAAAATCATGAAATTATTTACTGCTGCAATACCTTGTATTTCCTCTTCATGTTGAAAATAGTAATAAATATAAAAGAGGGGAGAGACACTCCACTATTTTATTAGGAATAAAATACCTATCAATAAATTGTCATCAAGTGTATACTGTAGCATACCATTGTTTTCAAAAGTTCCTTGTAATGAAAGAGGATGCTACTTGAAGCAAACTGTTACTTTTCTCAAAAGTAGGAGACTTGATACCGAAAATATGATCTGGGAACTGGCTATATTCATCCTCCTGTCCATTAGCGGAAGTGTTCAACTGATCTATTAATATATCAAGGCAGTGAAGTAACTGTTCAAAACCAAAACACATGTTGCTAGTAGCAATAGTTTTGAGATTAGGGAAAGCTCATCGATTCCTACAGAAAGTAATAAAAGCCTCTCCTTTGGGTGAGGACATTATGAATGTCACTAGTTGTTGCAGACAAATGCATTTAATCAAGAATATTATTTTATCCGATGAAACAAAAATGCCACCGTCCCCCATGCCCCTCCCCAAAAATATATGTGCTCTTAAAACCCTCTGTAGTTTCCATGATGTACAGTGTTGGGTTTTTAAAATTTATATATACATACATGGAGAAAAAGTAATAATAATTAAAAAATAGAATGTATACAAATACATACACACATGTACTTCAAAATGACTAAAGAAGATATTTCAGAATTCGTTTTCTTATGAGCCATTTCTAGCACCTTTTGCTTGTAAAAGTGATTGTTTAGCCTTCCATCTTGTAATACTCTGGCCACTGGAGAGAGTTGCCACTGTCACTGCGCTTTTCTACAACCTGGAGATACATTTCATCACGATTTTGGTCTCATACCGTTAAAAAAAAAGTCAAAAGCTGAAGAGGAAAGCTTTAAACAAATGTTCCAAGGAACATGATCCCATGTTTTAATTTATTTTAAACCTAAATAATATATATTGAATCAAAGGGATACCATAAAATATACGTATAATACACTATATAATATTGATGGAAATATACAATTTTTTATCAAAAACTAATTTACCTGATTCAAATTATCTTTTGCGGCCTTCAATTCCATGTTTAGTGTTCTAAGAGTGAGTTCAAATTCTTGTTTTGCTTCAACTTCTTCCTTATATTGGTCTTCTATTCTTCTTAACTTCTCCCTAATTTTTTCATACAACATATCAGCATTTCTTCTTTTTTCTTCCTCTTGTTTTAAAGTAAATCTGCAATTAAATGTGCTTATTTTAAAATTTGTTTTGATAGAAATAAAAATTTCCTCTTATGATCTGGTTCCACATATGTTGGCTTACTGTCCAAATGAAATTTCTATGTTCTCAAGTTTTTTTTTTTTCCTTTCTAGGGCTCATGATTTAATTTGTCACTTCAATCTCTTCCAAAACATATATACCATTGGAAAGAAGCAAGGACAAAGCATTATGCAACTTAGTTACTTTTAGTCAGTAATAACTCTGGTAGATGTTGTAGGAAAGAAGTTTGAAATTATTCAAGAAAGTGAGAGTTGAAAATTACCCCTTTTCCCACAGGTATAATTATTCCTCCACAGGACAGATAATTCAGTTACTCATTAAAAAGAGAAGTTGCTGTTTATAAACAAGTTTATCAATTCACTGGAAATACAATTTCCACTTGACGAAACATTACAGGTACCTCCAAAAACGATGTGCAGTGTAAGAGAGCATCTGCAGATGTTGTTTACACAACATACCCATGCAGATTACTGTCATCCAAGTCTAGGCTAGCAAGTCTAATATCTGTTGCCCTATACATTTTGTTTCTTCTTCCCAACACTTGCAACTTACCTTGTTGATGATTACCTACTTTATGAATCACTTAAAAATCCCTTCTAGAACAACACAGGATACATATCAATTAAGTAAACAATAGAGAGTAATATGAGCTTTCAGCATACACTTTTGAATTAATTTTATCTACTTATGACAGAGATGTTGGAAAAACTTATCAGTAATCACTTTCCGTATTACTTTTTTTAAAAATGTTTATTCATTTTTGAGAGAGAAAGGGAGAGCCCATGCAAACACAGGAGGGGCAGAGAGAGAGAGAGAGAGAGGGAGACAGAAAATCCAAAGTGGGCTCTGCACTGACAGCAGAGAGCTCAATGCGGGGCTCGAACTCACGAACCCTGAGATCATGACCTCAGCCAAAGTCAGACGCTTGAATGACTGAGCCACCCAGGCACCCCCATTTTCCTTTGTTTAAATTTTTTCTTGAGGGAGAGATGACACAAGTGAACGAGGGCAGAGAGAGAGAAAGAGAGACAGAATCCCACGAGGGGCAGAGAGCGAAGGAGAGACAGAGAGAGAGAGAGAGAGAAGAGGGGCTCCCCCGAAGTGGGGCTCGTGCTCACCCCAAGCAGGGCTTGAGCCCACCCAAAGCTGGGCTCAAACTCACGAGATCATCACCTGAGCCGAAGCCAGATGCTTAACCAACTGAGCCACCCAGGCACCTCCACTTTACCTTTTAACCCCTGCATGTTAAGAATCTAATGGAATCAATTTTCGGGAATTTTACTGTCTTGAGAAAAATGACCATTTTATACTCTGTTGGTAGGTACAGAAATTAATATAAGGTTTCCTGAGAACAATTTAAAAATATGGATCAAAGACCTTTTTTAAAATTTTTATACTTTAACCAAATTATATTACATTGAAGAATTTATTCCAAGTAACCAGAAATGCAGAAACAGATTTATATAAAAGACATTCTTGACAGCACTAATTAAAATACAGAAAGATGAAAAACAAGCAGAATTCAATCGGTTAAATAATGATGTTTCTTGGACTATGGTGGACTTTTCCATGGCCATTAAAATTGTGATTTGGAATAGACATTAAATTATTAGAAGTATTCACTGTTAAGAACGTGCTGTGTTATTTCCAAGAATCTCACACTTCACAACACTAAAGAAGGTTTCTTTCCTGGAAAATCCTATAAGGTTAAGTTTGCAGTTACAAAACTGCCCCTACACATCTGTCGTACAAAAGTAAAGAGTTCAAATATTTCTTTAAAACCGAGATGCTATACCTCAAACTGCATACTTCATGTTCCCATTCCACTTTTTGATGCTCTAACCGTGATATCACGTCTTTGGCTTCTCGTAGCTCGTTTTGTAGTGCACTAACCGTTTTTTCCATTTTTTTAATTTTTCCGGTAAGTAGTTTACAGTGATTTTTGTTACGTTTCTTTAATCTTTCATAGGAAACAAGTATATTTTGGATATTTAAGAAGCCAGCAGAATCTGCATCAGAGGAGAAACAGAAACAGAAATAAAATATATGAGTACTTCTTGCATATACAGGACGGTGCATCTTCAATTCACTCATCCACACATTGAATAAATATATACCTTCAATGGAAGACATTATAGTCAGCTCTACAGATACACTAGAGAAGACCCCTGGTTCTCGATTAGCTTAAAGTTTAGTGAAGGAGAAAGACAACTCAAATGATAAGTCTAAATTCAGATAGTTCCTATTAGAAAACAGAGTTTTGTGATCATAACTTGATCCAGATTGGGCCCAAGAAAGATAGATTTCCCTGAAGAAGAGGTAACTATACTGAGGAATGAAGGATGAGCAGGAGGCAATTAAGCAAAGGAGGAAGACAAGCACTCTCGACAGTCTAGAGCATGTGCCGAAGTTCCACTGTAACCTGCTTCTGGCCGACATGGAGTAACACGTACTGATTGATCTTCCTACCTGAAGCAGGCAAAACCAAAACAGACAAATTAGAATCTTAACATGATTTTCAAGACACAGAACTTCAGACAATGAAGGACAATGATCCCTGAAAACAAAACACGTTAGCCTAACACATGCCCAAGCTCACTGCCTTGAGAGAGTTTTCAGGCTACGACCCAGGAGACATAAATGATTTAAATAGACTCCACCAGACTCCTTGAGTCGAGGTGACGAAACTGAGAGTCTCGTGAATTCAAGGCACATAGAGATGACAGGTCAGCATCCAGGAGAGGAGAAAGCAGAACACAGAAAGAACCCTGGACATCTGCAGAGGGTCCCCTTTGGCTACTCAGCAGAGTAACAACCAATGCATACATGGAAGGAAGTCATCAAGGGAAAAAAATCTGAAAAGATAGAGGAAACACTGCCTGGTGCTCCCACAGCACTAGAGACAGTATCTATTCACATTAGCTAGGATAGAAAAACTCATAATTTGCTTTAGGCTGATCACCTCTTTGGATTCATCCAATAATTCGTAATAGCAACACTAAAGGATCCATCTGTTTGTAAGTAACCTAACTATATCTCCAAACAAAGCATGAAAAGATAACTAGAGGCATAGAAGCTACTGTTTTAAAAACCAAATAGCACTTACAGAGATGTGAATTATGTTAGACATGAACAATACGATGGACAGGAATAAACACATGTTAGACATCACAAAACAAAAGACTGAAGTTTAACATTGGAAACCTGGAAGAAAACTTCAAGGGGGAAATACACAATTGCCCAAAGAGGCAGGGGAAAGGGACAGGGAAAAAAATGGCCCAAATATTCCTAAACCTCATGAAAACGATAATCCCACCAACCCAGGAAGGATCTGTCTAGGAAAGAAGAAATGGAAGTCAACTCTTGTAATTTTCCTAAACTATATACGATGTGGTATAACATTAATGGAAGCTAGACTGTGTTGTTTAACCCACAGACTATAAAACCTAAACCAACCACCACAATAGCAAAACTGAAAAGTTCTAGCTAGGAAACCTAAATAAATAAGTGAATAAGTGAATAAATAAATAAATAAATAAATAAGAAATGGATAAAACTGAATCATAAGAATGACTCGATTAAAAGAAAGCGGAAAAAGAAGAGAACAGGAACAAGGAGCAGATAGGACAAATGCAAATGCATTCAAACAGCATGATGACAGATTCAAATCAAACAAATGCAAATCAAACAGCATGATGACAGATTCAAATCAACTATATCAATAACCACAGCAAATGAAAACGGTCTAAAAGCCTCAACTAAGACGCAGAGTGTCAGAATGGATAAAAAAGGAAGACTCAGCTATATGCTACCTATACAAAATGCACTTAAAATGTCAAGACGGAAATTTGTTCAAAAGGCAGAAATATGATATAGCACACTAACACTTGACCAAAGAAGGCTGAGCTAGAGTGGCTATATGAATACCAGACAAAACAGTTTCAAAACAAAAAATTATTACCAGCAATAAACAACAGGTCATTGTATAATCATAAAAGGGTCAATGAATAGCAATCTTAAATGTTCATGGCTCTGTTAATAGCTTCAAAGTACCTGGAGCAAAAATTGATAGAACTGAAAAGCGAAATAGGCCAATTCACAATTATAGTCTGATATTTCAATAGGCACAACATCAGCAAGGACACAGTAGACTTGACCACCACAATTCTTCCCAAGGATCCATGGAACACTTTCCAAAAGAGACTATACTCTGGGTCATAAAATAAATCTTAATAAAAGGAAGAAGAGGCCTGAAGTCATAAAAGTGTGTCCCCTGACCACAAAGCAATCAAATCAGAAATCAAGAACAAAAATATCTCTGGAAAATACTCAACTATTTGCGAACTACACAACACATCGAAATATCCCCTGGGTCAAAGAAGTAATGAAAAGAGAACAAAATTAGAAAGGATTCTGAACTGAATGAGAATGAAACCACAGTAGAATTTGTAGAGTCCTGCTTTAGTAGCACTCACATGAAGACTGATGGCACTGAATGTATACATTAAAAAAGAAGAGGGAAGTGCGATGCTCCTTGCTGCCTTTGTGGCTCCTCCGCTGCTTCCCAGGCGCCCCTCCCCACCCTGCCCCTGTGGCAGCTGGAGAGCTAGAACTTTGTTCACCTGCCCACAGAGCTGGCTTTCAGCCTGGTGGGGGCGGGGTGCGCCACCTGCCCGGAATTGAAGGTGGGGGAGTAGCTGCAGGAGGCGACCACCCTACCCTGAGGTGGGCAGGGGACGGACCCCCCCGCCCCCCACTCCACCAGGCCCCGCCACCCCCCCACCACTCCCCACCCCCACCACCCCGCCAGCGCCAACGCCCGCCCCCGCCACCCTCCCCGCTTCTGCTGGAGCCCAGGCGGCGACAGTGGCAGAGGCATGGGCCCTTCTGGAAGGGAGAGCCCAATGTCTGTGCACCTGTCTCCCCT
Organism: Panthera tigris; assembly: GCF_018350195.1. Classification (NCBI taxonomy): domain Eukaryota; kingdom Metazoa; phylum Chordata; class Mammalia; order Carnivora; family Felidae; genus Panthera; species Panthera tigris. The sequence continues at coordinate 38,619 of NW_024962168.1, forward strand.
CCCTTCCTCTCCACCCCTGCCATGGGTTTTGTGTTCTAGCTCCCATCTTTTTCTGATTACCTACATCATCACCCTTCTTCCAGCCGGCCTCGTTTCCCAGCTTCTTGCCACAGTTTCTCTCACTTAAGCCTCAGTTACTCAGGCTCTTTTTACCCTAGTCCTGCCAGAGACTTCGCACAACCAGCAGCACTTAATAGTCTCTTTCATGGGATGTCCCCGTCCTTCCCCTCTCCCCACATCCTATTCGGGGCTGATGGCAGCCAGGAACCCTTCCTATTGCGTTTACCGGCAGTTTCCACCTGGCCCTGAGGCTTGGCGCAGATCAAGTCCACCACGCCCACGCCCACGCCGCGAAGGACCCCTAGGAGAACCACTTGTCCCATGGTGGTATTGGACAAGATGTTCTCTGTTTTCCTGGGGTTGTTTATTTTAGTCTGAATACTTGTTACTCTCCACCGCTATACTTTACAAAGGTATGTTCTGGTTGCATGACAAGGAGTTAGAAATGAGCCAGAGACCATTTGCAGGCAAGGAGAAGACTTCGACATTTAGGATTAAAGGAAGAAAGGAGAAACAGAATGTTAAGAAGGTTAGATTTCTCAAAGTATTTTGATATCTTTTGTGATCTGAGGAAGTGCAGATTACTGACCCTACACAGATTGACACTTTGGGAGAAAATTTCATGATGCTTGATTCGCTCTTGGAGTAACGTAAACACAAGTTCTCAAACCTGCATATTCTCTCAGCTGGAACCAGCTGTATATCTGAATGTTCACTTCCATCAGAACTTGTATAAGAGAAAGAATGGGAGTCTGGTTCAACAAAAATGACTACGTCCGGGACCTGAAAAGGGTCATTCTGGTTCCTAATAGTGTATATGGACATTTTAGTGGGCACAGATTGGGATTTTTACAGTTTACTTGGAGTATCCAGCACTGCAAGCAGTAGAGAAATAAGACAAGCTTTCATGAAATTGGCATTGAAGCTACATCCTGATTAAAAAAAGAAAAAAAAAACCACAAATAACCGGGGGCGCCTGGGTGGCTCAATCAGAGCGTCCACCTCCTGCTCACTCGGGTCATGATCTCACAGGTCGTGGGTTGGAGCCCCGCGTCCTGCTCTGTGCTGATGCCTTGGAGCCAGGGGCCTGCTTTGGATTCTGTGTCTCCGTCTCTCTCTGCCCCAACCCACTTGCATTCCGTCTCTGCCTCTCTCAAAAGTAAATAAACATTAAAAAAATAATAAATAAATAAATAAATCAACCAAACAAACAAATGAATAACCCTAAAGTACGGAGTGATTTTTCAAAAATAAATAGAGCATATGAGGTACTCAAAGATGAAGATCTGTGGGAAAAGTATGACAAATATGGAGAAAAGGGACTTACAGATAATCCAGAAAATGGCCCGTATGAAAGCTGGGATTATGGTTGTTATGACTTTGGTATTTATGACGATGATCCTGAAAGCAGAACATTGGATAGAAGAGAAGTGGAGGCTGCTGTTAATTCTGGAGAACTGTGGTTTGTGAACTTTTACTCCCCAGGATGTTCACACTGCCATGAATTAGCTCCCACATGGAGAGACTGTGCTACAGAAGTAGATGGATTACTTCGAATTGGTGCTGTTAACTGTGGTGATGATAGACTGCTTTGCCGAATGAAAGGAGTCAACGGATCTCCCAGCCTCTTCCCTTTCAGGTCTGGAATGGCCACAGTGAAATATCACGGTGACAGATCAAAGGAAAGTTTGGTGAGTTTAGCCATGCAGCGTGTTAGAAGCACAGTGACGGAATTATGGACAGGAAATTTTGTTCACTCCATAGAAACTGCTTTTGCTGCTGGCATTGGTCGGCTGATCATTTTTTGTTGCAAAGGAGGAGATTGTTTAACTTCATAGACACGACTCAGGCTCAGGGGCATGTTGGATAGTGTTGTTAATGTAGGACGGATGGACTGTGCCACCCAGGACAAACTGTGTAAAAGTTTGGTATTATGACAAGTATTACTGCCTATTTTCCTCCTGGCGCCACATTAAATAACAGAGAGAAAAGCAGCGTTTTGTTCCTTAATTCATTGGATGCTAGAGAAATATATTTGGAAATCGTGCATCGTCTTCCAGATTTTGAACTGCTTTCGGCAAATACACTAACGGGTCGATTGGCTCGTCATTGGTGGCTCTTATTGTTTAGTTTTGGAAAACATGAAAATTCAAGTGATCCTGAGTTGAAGAAACTCAAAACTCTACTCCAAAGTGAACATATTCAAGTTGGCAAGGCTGACTGTGCCTCTGCACCAGACATCTGTAGTAATCTCTCTGTATTTCAGCCATGTCTAGCAGTATTTAAAGGACAAGGAAGCAAAGAATATGAAATTCATCACGGAAAGAAGATTCTATATGATATACTGGCCTTTGCCAAAGAAAGTGGTAATTCTCATGTTGCCACGCCTGGACCTCAAATTTTTCCTGCCGATGACAAGGAACCGTGGCTTGTTGATTTGTTTGTGCCATGTTGTCCACCATGTCGAGCTTTATTGCCAGAGTTACAAAAAGCCTCAAAGCATCTGTGTGGTCAGCTTACGTTTGGTACACTAGATTGTACGGTTCACGAGGGACCCTGTAACACATAAAGCATTCAGGCGGATCCAACAACAGTGGTATTGAACCAATCCAAGGTTCATGAATATGAAAGACATCACTCTGCTGAACAACAGATCTTGGAATTCATAGAGGATCTTAGGACTCCTTCAGTGATCTCCCTGACGCCCACCACTTCCAATGAACTAGTTAAACAAAGAAAACATGATGAAGTCTGGATGGTTGACTTCTACTCCCCATGGTGTCATCCATGTCAAGGCCTAATGCCACAATGGAAAAGAATGGCCCGGACACTAACTGGACAGTTACTGTGGGCAGTATAGACTGCCAACAGTATCGTTCTTTTTGTGCCCAAGAAAATGTTCAGGGATACCCTGAGATAAGATTTTTCCCCCCAAACCAAATAAAGCTTTTAAGTATCACAGTTACAATGGTTAGAAGAGAGACTTGGCGTCTAGGATTTCTACCTCAAGCATCCACAGATCTAATGCCTCAGAATTTCGATGAAAAAGTTATGCAAGGGAAAAATCACTGGGGGATTGAATTCTATGCTCCTTGGTGTGGACCTTGCCAAAATTTTGCTCCCGAGTTTGAGCTCTTGGCTAGGATGATGAAAGGAAAAGTGAAAGCTAGAAAAGTTGACTGTCAGGCTTACGCTCAAACATGCCAGAAAGCTGGCATCAGAGCCTATCCGACTGTTAAATGTTATCCCTACGCAAAAGCAAAGAGAAACATTTGGGGAGAGCAAATAGATGCCAGAGATGCAAAAGCGATCGCTGCCTTAATATATGAAAAACTGAAAAATCTCCACACTCATGGAAAGAGAGATAAGGATGAACTTTAATGATGTGAAGATGAAGAAAAAAGAGAAAAGGAATTCTAACACATGACATCAGAGGATCAACTTTGTAGGATGTTGCTACATTCTGGGTCGGAATAAAGGAACATTATCTCAGAAGTGGAATCGCACCATCTGAATTCTGTACAACATTGGTATAAATGAAGGGTCTGCAAGCTTTTTCTGTGAAAGGCCAAACTGTAAATATTTTAGGCTTTGTAGACCATGTACATTTGTCACATAGTCCTTTGTTTTTGCTTTGTTTACAACCCTTTAAAAAGTCTGAAAACTTTTCTTGGCTCAGGGCCATACACAAACAGGCCAAGCCACATTCAGTCCATGGGCCATAGATTGCTAAGCCCTGGAAATGATACTAAAACTGCCTGGCTCAAACAGGAGCCTGCTCTGTCATGTACATATACGTCTAGGGTCTATTCCTTAAAGTTTTGTGGCTGGCCTGAAAGGAAATAACTTGGTATTTAGTTACCTGTCTTAAAAATTGTGTGAAATGGCCACCATGTGGCCAGCAGATACCTGATTTTCATGCTGTATTTTAGTGAAGAGATTTTCTTCTTCTTTCTTTCTAAAGGTTGAAGAACTGAATTTAATTTTTCACAATTGAGAAAAATTTTGGTAACATAACTCCAATAGATTTCTACAGCATCTGGAAGAAGAAGGAGAAGAAGAAGAAGAAGAAGAAGAAGAAGAAGAAGAAGAAGAAGAAGAATGGGAGGGGGACGAAGAAGGAGGGAGGAAGAAGGAGAGGAAGAAGAGGAAGAAGAAGAAGAGGATGAGGAAGAAGAGAGGTCTGTTGGTTCCACCTTTAGAAACTAGAAAAAGAAAACAAATTAAAGCCAACCAAGCAGACAAAAGGAACTAATAAAACTCAAAGACAAAATCACATGAAAGAAAGCAGAAAAATGATAGAGAATAACCGATGAAACTAAATGCTTTCAGGAGGTGAAAAAAGGGATAAATTTCTACCAAGACTGATCCTGAAATGAAGAGAAACAAAGGAAATATTAACAATATATGAGAAATTAGTAATGTACCATTACTAGAGATTCACAGATACTAAAAAAATAACAAAGTAATATTATGAACTTTATATAATTAATTCGACAACTCAGATGCAGTGGGTAAATCCCGTGGAAGACAGAAATTAGCAAAGCTCAATCAAGAATAAGGGGTACCTGGCTGGCTCAGTTGGTAGAGCATGTGACTCTTGATCTCTGGATTGTGAGTTCAAGCCCCATGTTGGGTATAAAGATTGCTTAAAAATAAAATAAAGTAAAATGAAATGAAATGAAATGAAATAAAAAATAGAATAAAGGAAAAAAAAGAATAGATTAGCTAACTAACTCTATAACTATAAAAGAAACTAAAGTCTTAGTTAAAGATCTTTCCACACAAAACAATTCCAGGGCCACGTGGCTACTCTGGTAAATTCAACCAACATTTTAGGAACAGATGTCATCTATTCTACACAAAGTCTCCCCCAAAAATGGAGGGGAGAAATATTTCTCCCCTCATTCTATAATGCTAGCATTACCTGAAACCAAAACTAGACAAAGATACTATAAGAAAGAAAATTCTGTCATAAACATGGGAGTAAAATTTCTGAAGAAACCATCCACAAATCAAATCTAACACTACATTAAAGAGGGGGTGAGTCAGCATGACAGAGAAGTAGGGGGACGTGAAATTACCGCATCCCTCAAACACAGCAGTGAGGCAAGAAGATGTGGAAATATAGGAATCCGGGCTACAGAGTGACATAAACATCTCCAGGGGCCCAGGGGGACAACTTGCCAGGTCATGGAGATTTTTAATCTATATTTTCTGCACCTCTTCTGTATCTCCTTCTTCTTTACTTTTCTCTCTCTCTCTCTCTCTCTCTCTCTCTCTCTCTCTCTCTGTGTGTGTGTGTTTGTGTGTCTCTCTCTTCCCTCCTTGGATTAAGTTGTATAGTTTCTCTGATTCTCTGCCTGGTCAATTTTTTGTCTTCTTCTCTTTTCCCTTGCCCCTGTCATTTCTCCCTTTGTATGGGATAAGACATCTTCCATCACCACCGCCCCCCCCCTCTTTAAATTCTTTTCCAAGGTTACATTATGAAGAAATCTAAGCACACCTAGTGGAATGGCCAACCCACCAATAGGAGTAGGGAAATAAAGCAACCAGAGTCACAACAACAGAGAGTATGAAACACACTCCAAAAATACCTGTTGAAGGGCCAGGCCCTGGACAGTGTATGACCCCTTTTTAAAATAGTAGTGCTTTCAGGTGCAGGACACATGACAAGTAGGAAAACACATAAAGTACTGAACACTGATGAAATGGAAGAATTCTCATCAAAAGAAACTCCAGGAAGAAATGACAGCTAGAGAACTGCTCAAAACAGATATAGACAATAAATATATTGGTTCAAGAATTTAGAATAATAGTTGTAAGATTAACAGCTGAGTTTACAAAAAAGCATAGAAGACAGCAGAGAATCTATTGCTGCAGGGATCAAGGAACTAAGAAATAGTCACAACAATTAAGAAATATTGGAAATAAGATGCAAAATAAACTAGATGCAGTAATGGCAAGGATGGAGGAAACAGAGGGGAGAATAAGTGACATAGAGGATGAAATTATGGAAAATGATGAAGCCAAGAAAAAGGGTGATAAGAAAATATTAGACCATGAGGGGAGTATTAGAAAACTAAGTGATTCAATGAAATGTAATAATATCCATATCATCAAAGTTCCAGCATAAGAGAGAGAGAAAAGGGCAGAAGGTTTACTTGAACAAACTATAGGTGACAACTTCCTTAATCTGGAGAAGGAAGCAGACATCCAAATCCAGCAGGCACAGACAACTCCCTTCAGATTCAACAGGAATAGGTCTTCTCCACAGCATATCATAGTGAAACTGGCAAGTTACAAAGAGAAAGAGAGAATTCTGAAAGCAGCAAGGGACAAACGGGCCTTAACATACAAGGGTAGACACATATGGGTAGTAGCAGACCTGTCCACTGAAACTTGGCAGGCCAGGAGGGGATGGTAGGAGAAAGTCCATGTGCTGAATAGGAAAATATGCAGCTAAGAATCCTTTCTCCAGCAAGGCTGTCATTCAGAATAGGAGAGATGAGCTTTCCCAGAAAAACACTAAAAGGGCTCATGACCACTAAACCAGCCCTGCAGGAGATCCGCAGGAAGACTACGTGAATGGAATGTTGCCAAGTCTACAAAGGACCAGAAACATCACCACAAGCATGAAACCTACAGACAACACAATGACACTAAATCCATATCTTTAAATAATCACTCTGAATGTGAATGGACTAAATGCCCCTATCAAAACACACAGGGTATCAGAATGGATTAAAACAACAACAACAACAACAGCAACAAAATCCATCTATATGCTGTCTACAAGAGACTTATTTTATTTTATTTATTTTTTTTAATTTTTTAAAAATGTTTATTTTTGAGACAGAGAGAGACAGAGCATGAACGGGCGAGGGGCAGAGAGAGAGGGAGACACAGAACCGGAAACAGGCTCCAGGCTCTGAGCCATCAGCCCAGAGCCCGACGCGGGGCTCGAACTCACGGACCGCGAGATCGTGACCTGAGCTGAAGTCGGACGCTTAACCGACTGAGCCACCCAGGCGCCCCAAGAGACTTATTTTAGACATGAGGACACCATTAGATTGAAGGTTAGGGAATGGAGTACCATGTATTATGCTACTGGAAGTCAAAAGAAAGCTGGAGTAGCCATACTTAGATGAGACAAATGAGATTTCAAACTACAGACTCTAACAAGAGATGAAGAAGGGCAATATGTCATAGTTGAGGGATCTATCCATCAAGAAGAGCTAACAATTGTAAATGTTGGTGGCCCCAACTTGAGACCCCACAAATATATAAATCGATTAATCACAAACATAAGCAATCTTATTGATAATCATATGGAAATTGTAGGTGACTTTAATACTCCCTTACAACAATGGACAGATCATCTAGGCAGAAAATCAAGAAAGAAACAAAGGCTTTGAAGGATACACTGGACCAGATGGATTTGACAGATCTATTCAGAATTTTTCATCCAACAGCAGCAGAATACACATTCTTCTCGAGTACACGTGGAACATTCTACAAAACAGGTCACACAGCGGGTCACAAAACAGCCCTCAATAAATATAAAAGAACTGAGATCATACCATGCATATTTTCAGATCACAACACTATGAAACTTGAAATCAAACAAAAGAAAAAGTTTGGAAAGCCTCTGAACGCATGGAGGTTAAAGAACATCCTATTGGAGAAAGAATGGGTCGACCAGACGATGAAAAGAGAAATTTAAAAAATATGGAGGCAAATGAAAATGAAAACATGACAGTCCAAACCCTTTGGGATGCAGCAAAGGCATCCCTAAAAGGAAAACACATTGCAATCCAGGCATTTCTCAAGAAATAAGAACAATCCAAAATACAAAATCGAACCTCACACCTAAAGAAACTAGAAGAAGAAGAGCAAAGAAACCCTACAGCCATTAGAAGAAATAATAAAGATTAGAGCAGAAATAAACACTATAGAATCCAAAAAAAACCCCAAAAAACAAAACACAAAACACAAAAGGGTAGAACAGATCAGTGAATCTAAGAGCTGCTTTTTTTTTAACGAAGAAATAAACTTGATAACCCCCTAGCCAGCTTTCTCAGAAAGAAAAGAGAATCCAAAGAGATGAAATCATGAATGAAAGAGGAGAGATCACAATCAACACCACAGAAATTCAATTATTAGAGAATACTACGAAAATTTATATGCCAACAAACTGGACAACCTGGAAGAAATGGACAAATACCTAGACAACCACACACTACCCAAACTCAAATGGGAAGAAATAGAAAATTTGAACAGACCCATAACCAGCAAAGAAATCCAATCAGTTATCAAAAATCTCCCAATAAATAGGAGTCCTGGGCCAGAAGTCTTCCCAGGGGAATTCTACAAGACATTGAAAGCAGAGTTAATACCTATACTTTTCAATCTGTTGAACAAAGAAATGGAAGAAAAGCTTCCGGACTCACTCTGTGAAACTAGCATTCCCTTGATTCCCCAACAGATAGAGACCCCACTAAAAAGGAGAATGACAGGCCAATGTTCCTGATGAACATGGATGCCAAAATTCTTAACAAGACACTAGCAAATCCAATTCGGCAGTGCATGAAAGAATTCTTCACCATGATCAAGTGGGATTCATTCCTGGGCTACAGGGCTGGTTCAATATTCGCAAATCAATCAAAATGATACATCACATTAATAGAAGAAAGGATACGATCATCCATATGATCCTGTCAATAAATGCAGAAAAAAACATTTGACAAACTACGGCATCCTTTGTTAAGAAAAACCTTCAAGAAAGTTGGGATAGAAGGAACATACCTTAACATCATAAAAGCCATATATGAGAAGCTCGCTGCTAATAGCATCCTCAATGGGGAGAAACAGAGAACTTCCTGCCCCACCCCCACCGGAGATAAGGAACATGAAAGGGATGTCCACTCTCACCAGTGTTGTTTACCATAGTGTTGGAAGTCCTAGCCTCAGCAATCCCAACAAAATGAAATAAAACTCATCCAAATTGGCAAAGAAGAAGTTAAACTTTCACTTTTCGCAGATGACATGATACTCTACATGGAAAACCTGAAAGACTCCACCAAAAAGCTGCTCGAACTGATACATGAATTCAGCAAAGTCACAGGATACAAAAATCAACACACAGAAATTGATTGCACTTCTATATACCAATAATGAAGCCACAGAAAGAGAAATCAAGAAACTGAGCTCATTTACAATTACACCAAGAACCATAAAATACCTAGGAATCAACCTAACCAAAGATATAAGAGATTTGTATCCTGAAAACTATAGAAAAAATATCAAAGAAATTGAAGAAGACACAAAGAAATGGAAAAACATTCCATGCTCATGGACTAGAAGAAGAAATATTATGAAAATGTCGATACGACCCAAAGCAATCTACACATTCCATGCAATCCCAATCAACACTGCACTGGCACTCTTCTCAGAGCTAGAACAAACAATCCTAAAATTTGTATGGAACCACAAAAGATCCCAGATAGCCAAAGTAATGTTGAAAAAGAAAACCAAAGCTGGAGGCGTCACAATTGCAGACTTTAGCCTCTACTACAAAGCTGCAATCATCAAGAGAGTATACTATCGGCACAAAAAGAGACACAAAGGCGAATGGAACCGAATAGAGAATCCAGAAATGGACCCACAAATGTATGGCCAACTAAACCTTGGCAAAGCAGGAAAGAGTATCCAATGGAAAAAAGATAGGTTCTTTAGCAAATGGTGCTGGGAGAGCTGGACAGCACCATGCGGAAGAATGAAACTGGACCAGTTTCTTACGCCATACATAAACTCATAATGGATGAAAGACCTCAATGTGAGAGAGGAAACCATCAAAACCCTAGAGGAGAACACAGGCCACAACCTCTTTGACCTTGGCCACAGCAACTTCTACTCAACACATCTCTGAAGGCAAGGGACATAAAAGCAAAATTGGACTATTGGGACCTCATCGAGGTAAAAAGCTTCTGCACTGCAAAGGAAACAATCCACAAAATTAAAAGGCACCAATGGGACGGGAGAAGATATTTGCAAATGACATAAAGGATTAGTATCCATACTCTATAAAGAATTTACCAAACTCAACACCTGAAAAACAAATAATCCAGGGAAAGAATGGGCAGAAGACATGAATAGACACTTTTCCAAAGAAGACATCCAGATGGCCAACAGGCACATGAAAGGATGTTCAACGTCGCTCATCATCAGGGAAATACAAATCAAAACCACATTGAGATACCACCTCACACCGGTCAGAGTCGATAAAATTAACAGCTCAGGAAACAACAGATGTTGGTGAGGATGTGCAGAAATGGGAACTCTCTTGTACTGTCGATGGGAATGCACAGTTGGTGCAGCTGCTCTGGAAAACAGTGTGGAGGTTCCTCAAAAAAATAAAAATAGAATTACCCTACAACCCAGGAATTGCACTACTAGGCATTTATCCAAGGGATACGGGAGTGCTGATTCAAAGGGGCACATGTACCCCAACGTGTATAGCAGCACTATCAACAATTGCCATATTATGGAAAGAGCCCAAATGTCCATCCACTGATGAATGGGTAAAGAAGACATGGTTCATATATACGATGGATATTACTTGGCAGTGAGAAAGAATGAAATCGTGCCATTTGCAACAACATGGATGGAATTGGAGGGTAGTATGTGAAGTGAAATAAGGCAGTCAGAGAAAAACAGATACCATGTTTTCACTCATATGTGGATTTTGAGAAACGTAACAGAAGAACATGGGGGAACAGAAGAGGGAAAAATCATTTCAGACAGGGAGGCAAACCATGAGAAACACTTAAATGCAGAGAACAAACTGAAGGTTCATGGAGGGTTGGGTAAAGGGGAGAATGGGTGATGAGCATTGAGGAGGGCACTTGTTGGGATGAGCACTGGGTGTTGTATGTAAGTAATGAATCATGGGAATATACTCCCAAAGCCAAGAGCACAATGTATACACTGTATGTTAGCTAACTTGACAATAAATTATATTTAATTAATTAATTAATTAAACTATAGCCATGTGTGTGTGTGTGGGGGGGGGGTGGAATCTAACAATACACTAAGGGAAAATTTGTTATGACCAAATGGTTTTTATCCAAGAAATGCAGAGTTGGTTTAAGATTCAAAAACCAATTAGTGTTATTCACCATATTAACAAACTTTTAAAAAAGGAAAATTATATGATCATCTCCGTAGGTTAAATAAGTCCCTTGTCAAAATTCAACATCGCATTCCAGATAAAAACTTTCAGCAGTCCTGGAATACAAGGGAACTTCAATATGATTTAAAACAAAACAAAACAACTCATGATAACTCTACAGCTAACGTTACATGTAATGGTAAAAAACTGAATGCATTTAGAAGATCAGGAAGAAGACAAGTAGGACATTCACTGAATGACTTCTTCTCTTCAGCACTATACTAGCAGTTCTAGCCAACGCAATCAAACAAGAGGAAGCAACAAAGGACATCCAAATAGAAAATGAAGTGAAACTGTCTCTATAGCAATGCCATGGTCACAAAATAGAAGTTGGCAAACTCCCACCTGTGGGCCACGTTACTTGTTTTGGTAAATTAAATTTTATCACAATACAGCCATGTCCATTAATGTATGCAGTATCTATTGACTAACCTTATAGTACAATGGCAAAGCTGTTTAGTTGCGACAGAGAATGTATTAGCTACAAGTCTACAATATTTACCATTGTTAGTAAAATAGTAATTAAAAATGAATTTTAATGAACTTTGCTTATGTAGAAAATCTGACAGAATTAAGAAAAATGCTACTAGAATTAATGAATTTATAGCGGTACATGGATGACTCAGTCGGTTGAGTGTCTCTTGATTTCAGCTCAGGCTATGATCCCAGAGTCATGGGATGGAGCCCTATGACAGGCTCGCACTGAGCATGGAGACTGCTTAAGATTCTCCCTGTCTCTCTCTCTCTCTCTTCTCTCTCTCTCTCTCTGTCTCTCTCTCTCTGCCCCTCTCCCCTGCTCATGTACTCTCTCTAAAATTAAATATATGTATACATATAAATTTATCAAGGTTGGAAGATACAGAATCATTACACAAAAATCAACTGTATTTCTATATACTAGCTATAAAGAATCAAAAATTAAAATTTCACGGCGCCCGTGTGCCTCAGTTGGTTAAGCGCTGGGCTCTGGCTAAGGTCATGAGCTCAACGTTGGTGAGTTCAAGCCCCACGTCGGCTCTGTACTGACAGCTTGGAGCCTGGAGCCTGCTTCAGATTCTGTCTCCCTCTCTCTCTGCCCCTCCCCAACTCATGCTCTGTCTCTCTCTCAAGGGTAAACAGTACAAAAAAATTTAAATTTAAGATATATTATTTACAACTGCACTGAAAATAAAAAATAATCACAGTTAATATCATAAAAGACAGAAAGACCTATACATTAAAAACTACAAAATATTACTGAGAAAATTTTAAAAGACCTATATCAAGGGAGAGATACATCCTCTGTTCAGGGGTTAAAAAATTCAATATTGTCAAGAAGTCAATTCTCCCCAAATAAATCTGTAGATTCAACATAATCTAAACTTCATTTCCCGGAGACCACCAGAGTTGGGGGTTTTTTTGTTTGTTTGTTTTTTTAAGAAACTGACAAACTGATTCTAAAATTCACATGGAAATGCAAAGGATCCAGTGTAGCAAAAGAACACTGAAAAGAACCAAGCAGGACGACTAACACTACCTGATTTCAAAAATTCTTATAAGCTGGCAGTGATTAAAACAGCATAATATTGGTCCAAAGATGGCCAAAGAGATCAATGAGACAGAATAGAGCCCATAAATAAACCCACACATATATGGCCAACTGATTATGACAAAGGAGCAATGGCATAAAGTGGAGAAAACACAGCCTTTTCAATAAACGGTGCTGGAACAACTGGATATCCATATGCAAAAGAATGAACTTGTATCCATACTTTATATCATAAAAAAAGAATATAAAATGGGTCATAGATCTAAATGTGAGACCTCAAACTATAACACTTCTAAAAGAAAGCATGAGAGAAAAACTTTGTGACCTTGTGCTAGGCAAAGATTTCTTAGATATGGAAACCAAAACCTACAATCATACAAGAACAAATGAATGCGTACACTGGACTTCACCAAAAAGAAAAACTGCTCTTCAAAAACACTGTTGAGAGAAGGAAAAGTCACAGACTGGGACAAGAAAAACCTTGCAAAAAAAAAAAAGAGAGGTGATAAAGGAACTGTATCTAGCTCTTTCCACCATCTTTCTGTGCCACCATCATGATGCATGTGAATGTCATGGCAGATGCTCCCCAAAGCATAACAATACTGAAAAGAGAAGCAAACGCCAGGTTCTTACTAGGCCGTGCTCCAAAGACATTGTCCACTTTCTAACTGTGATGATGAAGCATGGTTACACTGGTGAATTTAAAATCATTGATGATCACAGAGTTGGGAAAATTGTTGTGAACCTCACAGGCAGGTTAAGCAAGCATGGAGTGACTGGCCCCAGAACTGATGGACAATGCAAAGATCTAGAAAAATGGCAGAATAATCTGCTCAGTTTGATTTCATTATACTGACCACCTCAGCTACAGTCATGGACCATGAAGAAGCAAGATGAAAACACACAGAAGGGGAAATCCTGGGATTCTTTTTCTAGGGATGTAATACGTATGTGCAAATAAAATGCCTCAATGGAAAACAAAAACAAAAACAACCACAAAAAAAAAAAAAGAAAACAAAATAAGAAGGAACTGTGTCTAGAATATACAAAGAATTCTGAAAACTCAACAAGTAAGAAAACAAACAAATTTTTAAAATAAAAAACGATTTGGACAATTCAAAGAAGATATACAGATGGCAAGCAAGCATGTGAAAATATGGTCAACATCGTCAGTTATTAGGAAAATGTATATTCAAACCATAATGATATATAAAATATCCATCCGAATGGCTAGGATTTAAAAAGCTGACAATATTAAGTGTTCATGAATATGTATGTAGGAATTGGTGCTCTCACAGACTGCTGGTGGGAATGGAAAACGGTACAACTCCTTTAGAAAACGATTTGGCAGCTTCATAATAAGGGAATATAAAGGGACATGAGATTTTTAAGGGTGATGAATATGTTAATTGTCTGGATTGCGGTTATCGTTTCATACGTGTAAACATATGTCAAAACTATCAAATGACACACTTCATATATGTGCAGTTTACCTAACTAAAGCTGTTGGAAACGAAAAGCTCTTTCACAGGAAGAAACGTCTAAAACAGTGGATAAGACACAGACGGAAAGAAGGATGTCAAACAATGCAAGATGAAGCCAGAGGACTGTGGCCTTTTAACCTAATAGCAATGAGAAGTAACAGCTAAGCTTTAAGCAAGGAGGTAACATGAAGAAATACACATTTTTTAAAAAATATATAATAATTATGGTTGCAGTGCAGACCAAGGTCCTGGGAGGTTGAACGGCAGGGAAAACGGTCCTGAGGTTATCTCAGTCATCTAGGAGAAAAATAATGACCTGACCTGGGTGAAGGCACAGAAGAGAAGCAGAGTTAACAAACACGTTAGATGTGCCATTTCCACTAAGAAAGGTACAGTAGAAATGATGACTCTTTGGCTGAGAGGATACAATAGTTCTCCTTTTATTTTAATATAAAACATATTTCTGAGATGAGCAGCTCTACAATACAGCAGTGTTCTATGGTGCAGTACTAGGCAAGGTGTGCACATATCACTACAGCCATATACGTAAAAAGCCTTCCTACCTTTACAATCCATGCCAAGTTGTTCAATCAGCAACATGAAATTCTTAGAGTAAGGCAACTCACAATCCTCTGAGGCTGTTTCAGATGACTGAATGAAGTCGACAAGGTCATCCATAGAAGTAATTTGCTTTTTGACCTACAAATAAAGAATACCATTTCAAAATGTCCCCCAAATATTTATAAAATATACAGGGTGTAGAGAAGCGATAAATACCCATCTTTTTTTTTATTTTTTTTATTTTTTTAAAAATTTTTTTTTTCTACGTTTTTTTTTTTTTTTTTTTTTTTTTTTTTTGGGACAGAGAGAGACAGAGCATGAACGGGGGAGGGGCAGAGAGAGAGGGAGACACAGAATCGGAAACAGGCTCCAGGCTCCGAGCCATCAGCCCAGAGCCCGACGCGGGGCTCGAACTCACAGACCGCGAGATCGTGACCTGGCTGAAGTCGGACGCTTAACCGACTGCGCCACCCAGGCGCCCCACCCATCTTTTTATAAAAGCAAACACAGGGGCACCTGAGTGGCTCAGTCGGTTGAGCATCCGACTCCATTGTGGCTCAGGTCATGACCTCAGGGTTCCTGAGTTTGAGTCCCATGTTGACCTCCACAATGTCAGCATGGAGCCTGCTTGGGATTCTCTCTCCCCCTCTCCCCCTGCCCCTCCCCCACTTGTGCGTGCTCTCTCTCAAAATACATTTTAAAAATAAGTGAATAAACATTTAAAAAGAGACTTTTTAAAAGAACGGATTTTTATCAAAAAGACACCGTTATCAATAGCTAGTATTTCTAAGTAACTTTTTCACAGCAAATGTCTCTACAACAAAGGAAGATTTTCTATTTTTTCACTACATCTTTCATAAAGTATTTTTTTTACCACTGAACAATATCTCTAATAAATATTTATCAAAATAATATAATAAAATAAAAATAAAATAAAATAAATAAAATAAAATTACATTGTCTATTTTTCTTACCTTGTTCTTTTTCTTAGAAATTTTCTTTGCAGGTCTGAAAAAAACCCAACAATTCTTTTCAGGCAAATATTAAATACTTAAAATACAAAGAATACTTAAACCTATTGTTTCTGATATAAAATCTCTGCATTTGAAACTAATTTTCTACAAAGGGGATTAAACAATAGAGTAACATTAAACAGCATAGAAAATATACTACTACTAATATTAACAAAGGATTAGACGTATCCAGTTGTAATATATGTGCTGCTGAAGCGAGAACAACAAAGTACTAAATTTAGATAAAAACTAACAAAAGCAAAGGAAAATCCTAATGCTACTTGCATTATTTGATAGGCATGATACCATTGTTTTTGTTGTTGTCATTTTTACTAAAAATAAGCTTTTACAAGCACTAAAACCTACTTGGAAAGTGCAAGTTAAGTCCCTATATGAAAGGACCCCTTTTGAACAATCGTGATATTAACGTGTTGAAGACTCACTGTGCAACTACTCTCTAGGCATTACTATGAGCACTTTACATGTCTTCAAGGTATTTGAAGCCCCACAACAATCTTATGAAGTAGGTTATTATAGTCGGTATTTTACACAGGAAGAAAATGAGGCACAGAAAGTCGAAGTGACTTGCCCAAGAAGCCCTAATCGCTGGCCAAGAACACACCCTGAATTCAAACCCAGGAATGTGCCTTCAAAGCATGTGTTTGATAACATGTGGTTAAAGTAATACTTAAGTGTTTCTAACTAATATAATAGCAAATGAATCTACATTATTATTCTATTTCTAGCTATAGCTGTACATAACAATTTCTGAATCTTACACATTCTTTTAAGAGACTTTATGCCTAGGCAATATTGGAAATCTACTTTCAATAAACTGCAGATTTGCTTCTTCTACAGAAGTTCATCAACAGGCATTCATTTGTTCATTCAACTGTTTATTCCCACATTCAACACATACTTATTGAACATATAATCTGTGTCAATGACACTGTTGGTACAGGAAGCATGGCTTTTGTAATTTAGAGCTTTCCAGTCCAAAAGGAATAATCTGTCATGGGTTACTAGTTTATTTTCCAATTGTAAAGAAACAAAATCTTCCCCTTTCCCCAGAAAGTAAATAAATATTAACTTGATATAACCAGATACTTTCAAGTCCCTAACAAAATCATAGCTATTCATGACGCTATCAAAGGCACTGAATATCTAAAATCATCAAGGAAGGATTAGTTCTGTTCAGAATGGCCTCAGTGTTTGCATACATTTATTATAAGTGTGAGTGTATATATACACACACACATATACTTATATATTCATATAGAATTCATACAGAGGTATACATTATATATATATATATATATATATATATATATACATACATATATATATATATATACTTGCATACATGCATATATATATTTTTAAATCTGCACATTCAATTATAGGAGAATACCCCATTGTGGAACCAATTCTGAATAAACCAACTTCTTCCACAAAATTACATGAATAGGAGTACTAAAGACAATTACTATAATCTTTAAAAGATACTGTAATACACTCAACAAACTTCCTAATGTTTGGAAACGCAAACAAAATTAAATTAACTAACCATGTCTATCTCTATTGATCATTTCCAACAGCATACATACTCTAAAAGCTCCCATCTTAAAATAAAAAGAGCAAGAAAATGCCTTTGCAACTCACATTCTTTTTCAGTTATCATCCATTTCTCTATTACCTTTCCCAATTAAAATGCTCTAAGGAGTTGTTTACACTTACTCATCTTCCACGCTTCCATGGTGACTACTGAAACTGCTCCTTGACAAAGTCACTTACCCTCATCACAACTTTTCAAGCAGTGTGTTTGATATGTTGAGTTATTTCTTGCTTTAGCTTGGACCTACCTACACTACAGCATCTTATTTCCACAAAAGGTAATCACTGCTAAAATTCCTTCACAGGCACATAAAGAATTTATAGATTTTACCTGCTTTCATGCTGATCCTTTCCACTGAAATGGCTGCCATCATTCTTTTGTAGTGGACCACCAGTTAGGGAATCGGCCTTCTTCAACACTGGTGTGATCACAGATCCTTTTGATGTCCCTTTTTCATTTTCACCTTCATTTAACTTCTTCATATGTAAACCAGGTTCACTCCTTAAAAAAAAAAAAAGCCATAAAAAAGCCAATGTTTTCTAATAATTTTACTGATAAAGAATAAAAAGACAATTTTCATTAAGTTCTGAATTTTACCATTCTGACTTAATTTATTAATTCAGAGAACAGTGCTGAAATACCAACCATACACAAGGAAATACTCATCTGTTGCTTCAAACACAGATAAATATACAATTATAATACAATGTGATTTGTAAGAATTGACATGTGAAAAGCTGTAAGTGAGGACAAGAAAGGCTTTAATGAAGAGGGAAAATAAACAGGAGAGGTCACCAGGAAAAGAAAGGGGAGAAAACCATTTTCTTAGAGATTAGAATGTAAGCACAAAGATTACATAGATGTCATCTAGGTGCCTTGAAAGGAAAAGTATACTTTTAGGAACTTGGAAAAAAAGCATAAGATACATGGAACCAAGTAGTAAGAGTCAGGAAAGAAATTCTGACTCAGACATGGGAGTAATAACTAATTTGTGCTATATTTTCGGCTTTTGTTTTAAATATAAAAATGCTTCATTTCAACAAAGTTTTGAAATAGCATGAGGTCCATATAACATGAAAGAAGAAATCAGGGAAATATCTTAGGGGCAAAACTACTTTTAAAATACCCATATGTCAGAGCGATATCAGTATCATAGCTGAGTAAGATGTACCTTGTTGCGTCTCCCCACCTACAACAAACTGGCATCTTATCCACCCAAGGGCAAAACTACCTTTGCAGGAGCTGTGGGAATCTAGCACCATATTCCAAGGGACCGAGGAAAAGTCTTGCCTACCCGTGCATCAGGTAACAGGCATACATACTACAGTCTAATCTGTGGACCTAGCAATAGCCCATAAAGTGCCTCCAGTCCCTCCCTCTCAGCCACATCTGGGAGTCCCTCCCTAGAAAACACTGTCTAGGATAATCACCCGCGGATGAGAGAGCCTATTTGGAAAACCAGGTGTCCTGCAGAGAATTTCCAGCATACCACTGGAGCAAAAAAATCAGGGTTGGACACACTGAAGAGGTAGTCATTAAAGACTGGAGGAGGTGACTGCTACTTCAAATGCAAAGACAGCAATGCAAAATTGCAAAGAATATGAAATATCAAGGAAATATGATACCATCAAAGGATCACAATAATCTTCCAGTAATCAATCGGAAACACATGGAGATCTGTAATTTATTCAAAAGAGAATTCAAAAACAGCAGTTTTAAGGAAACTCAGTGAGTTACAAGAAAAACACAAAAAGCCAACTCATTAAAATCAGAAAAAACACTCTATGAATAAAATGAGAAGCTTAACAAAGAGCTGGAAATAGTAAAAACTGACTAAACAAAAATCCTGGAGCTGAAGTGTATAATGAAGGAGATGAAAAAAGCAAGAGTGATCACTGACAGGAAATGGATCAAGCAAAAACAAAAACAAATGTGAATTTAAAGACAGGAACTATCAAATTATCCAGTCAGCAGAGAACAAAGTAAAAAGAATGAAAAAGAGTGAGGAAAGACTATGTGACTACAAGTGAACCCTCATAAGGGTATTGGCAATTTCTCAGCAGAAACCTTACATACCAGGAGGCAGTGGGATTATACATATTCAAAGTGCTAAGAGAAAAAAGACTACCAATCAAGAATACTTTACTCAGCAAAATTACCCTTTGGAAATCAAGTCAAATAAATACATTTGATACACCGCATTAACAGGATAAAAAAAAAAATCATATGATCATCCCAGCATGTGAGGAAAAAGCATTTGACAAAATTCAACATCTTTTCAGGATAAAAACTCTCAATAAAGTGGGTACTGAATTATCACACCTGGACATAGTGAAGTCCAATATGATAAGCCCATGCCAACATCATATGCAGTGGTAAAAAACTGAAAGCTTTTACTCTAAGTTCAAGAACAAGGCAAAGTTGCCCACTTGACCACTCCTATTCAACAGGATATGGGAAGTCCTAGCCAAAGCAGTCAGGCAAGAAAAGGAAATGAAAGGCATCCAAATCAGAAAAGACATAAAACCGTCTTTGTTGGCAGATGATATGTTCTTATATATAGAAAATCCTGAAGATACCACCAAAAAGCTGTTCAAAAGATGAAGGATACAAAATTAACATAAAGATGCAGGGGTGCCTGGGTGGCTCAGTCAGTTAAGCTTCTGACTTCGGCTAAGGTCATGATCTCGTGGTTTGCGGTTCAAGCCCTCTATTGGGCTCTGTGCTGACAGCTCAGAGCCTGGAGCCTGCTTTGGATTCTCCCTCTCTCTCTCTCTCTCTCTCTCTCTCTCTGCCCTTCCCCTGTCCACACTCTGTCTCTTTAGCCTCTACTACAAAGCTGTGATCATCAAGACAGTATGGTATTGGCACAAAAACAGACACACAGACCAATGGAATAGAATAGAGACCCCAGAAGTAGACCCACAAATGTATGGCCAACTAAGCACTGACAAAGCAGGAAAGAGTATCCAATGGAAAAAAAAAAAGACAGTCTCTTTCTCCTGGGAGAACTGGACAGCAACATGCAGAAGAATGGAACTAGACCACTTTCTTACACCATACACACAAATAAACTCAAAATGGATGAAGGACCTGAATGTGAGACAGGAAACCATTAAAACCCTAGAGGAGAAAGCAGGAAAAAACCTCTTTGACCTCCGCCACAGCAATTTCTTACTCGACACATCTCCAAAGGCAAGGGAATTAAAAGCAAAAATGAACTATTGGGACCTCGTCAAGATAAAAAGCTTCTGCACTGCAAAGGAATCAATCAACAAAACCAAAAGGCAACCGACAGAATGGGAGAAGATATTTGCAAATGACATATCGGATAAAAGAAGGGCTAATGTCCAGAATCTGTAAAGAACTCACCAAACTCCACACCCACAAAACAAATAATCCAGGGAAGAAATGGGCAGAAGACATGAATAGACACTTTTCCAAAGAAGACATCCAGATGGACAACAGACACATGGAAAGATGCTCAATGTCACTCCTCATCAGGGAAATACAAATCAAAACCACACTGAGATACCACCTCACGCTGGTCAGAGCGGCTAAAATGAACAAATCAGGAGACTATAGATGCTGGTGAAGATGTGGAGAAACAGGAACCCTCTTGCACTGTTGGTGGCAATGCAAACTGGTGCAGCAATCTGGAAAACAATGTGGAGGTTCCTCAAATAATTAAAAATAGAACTACCCTATGACCCAGCAATAGCACTGCTGGGAATTTACCCAAGGGATAAGGAGTGCTGATGCATAGGAGCACATGTACCCCAATGTTTACAGCAGCACTTTCAACAATCGCCAAATTATGGAAAGAGCCTAAATGTCCATCACCCGATGAATGGAGAAAGAAGATGTGGTTTATATATACAGTGGACTACTACTTGGCAATGAGAAAGAGTGAAATCTGACCATTTGCAACAACGTGGATGGAACTGGAGGGTATTATGCGAAGTGAAATAAGTCAGGCAGAGAAAGACAGATACCATATGTTTTCACTTATATCTGGATCCTGAGAAACTTAACAGGAGACCATGGGGGGGAGCGGGGGGAAAAAAGTTACAGAGAGGGAGGGAGGCAAACGATAAGAGACTTGTAAACACTGAGAATCAACTAAGGGTTGATAGGAGATGGGGGAGAGGGGAAAGTGGGTGATGGGCATTGAGAAGGGCACCTGTTGGGATGAGCAGTGGGTGTTGTATGGAAACCAATTTGACAATAGATTATATTTAGTAAAAAAAAATTACAAAATCAACATCAAGAAATCAGTTGCATTTCTACACAATAACAATGAAATAGCTGAAAAAGAAATATAAGGAGGGGCGCCTGGGTGGCTCAGTCGGTTGAGCGTCCGACTTCAGCTCAGGTCACGATCTCACGGACCGTGAGTTCGAGCCCCGCGTCAGGCTCTGGGCTGATGGCTCAGAGCCTGGAGCCTGCTTCCAATTCTGTGTCTCCCTCTCTCTCTGCCCCTCCCCCGTTCATGCTCTGTCTCTCTCTGTCTCAAAAATAAATAAACGTTTAAAAAAAAAAAGAAATATAAGGAAAAAATCCCCTTCCCCAAAACATCAAAAAGACCAAAATACTTTGGAATGAATTTAATCAAGGACTTTCTGAAAGATAGGTACAGTAAAGACTACAAGACATTGTAAAAGAAACAGCAGAGACACAAACGAATGGGAAGATACCCCGTTGTTTATGGATTAGAAAAATTAGTATCATTAAATATCCGCATTACCTGAAACCACCTACAGAGTCAATGCAATCCTTGTCAAAATTCCAATGACCTTTTTCACAGAAATAGGAAAAGCATTCCTCAAATGTGTAAGGAACAAAAAAGACCCCAAATAGCCAAAGCAATCCTAAGAAAGAAGAACAAAGCTGGAAGCATCACACTTGCTGGTGTCAAACTATTACAAAGTTATGGTAATAAAAACTGTATGAAGTTGCACAAAAACAAACACAAACATGAATGAAACAGAATCAAGAACCCAGAAATAAACCCATGCATAAAGTCAACTAAAAACCCATGCATAAAGTCTCTTTGTTAAGCAACCCGAGAAAACTCAAAAGAGAAAAGGTAATCTCTTCAATACATGATGCTGAGAAAAGTGGATATGAACATGCAACAGAATAAAACTGTGCCTCTACCTTACACCACTCACAAAAGTTACCCCAAACACAAATAACGACTTCCATATAAAATCTTAAATCATAAAACTCCTAGAAGAAAACACAGGATAAAAGCTCCTTGGCATAGCTCTTACGAATGATTTAGGATAGGACATCCAAAGTACAAGCAATAAAAGCAAAACAACCAATGCAATCAACAATGTTTCCGCACAGCAAATGAAACAAGCAACATGACGGAAAGGCAACCTATGGAAAGGATGAAAACATTCACAAGCTACAAATATGAAAAACGTCAATATCTAAAATGTGTAAGGAATTCGTACAACTGAACACCTAAAAACAAATATAATTAAAAACTGGGCAAGGCACCTTCATAGACGTCTCTCCTCAGAACATATTCAGATGGCCAAGGGTACACAAGAAGGTGCTCGATATCACTATTCATCAGGGCAATGCAAATCAAAACTGCAGTATATAGATATCACTTTGCCCTATTAAAATGGCTATTGTCAAAAAGACAAGAGATATCGTTGGCAAGGATGTACAGGAAAGGAATTCCTTGTACTGCTGCAGGACTGTAAATTGGGACAGCCACTATGTAAAACAGTATGGTGGCTCCTCAACACACTAAAAATAGAACCTCCATATGAGCCAATAATCCCATTTCTGGGTATATATCTTAAAGACATGACATCCTTACCTTGGAGAGATAGCTGCAGCCCTCTGTTTATTGCAGCATTATTTACAATAGTCAAGAAACAACCTAAGCATCCATCAATGGATCCATGCATTAAAAAATATGGTATATATTTACAATGGAATACTTTCAGCCACAAGCAAGAAGGAAATCCTGCCATTTGTGACAACATGAGTGAAACTTGAGGGCTTTATGCTTAGTGAAAAGAAGTCAGACACAGGAAGACAAATACTGTATGATCTGACTTATATGTGGAATTAAAAAAAAAAAATGCACGGAAAACAGAACAGACTGGTGTTGCCAGGGTTAGGAGGCTGTGAGAAATGGGTAGATATTGGTCAAAGGGTACAAACTACCTGTTACAAGATTAATAAATTCTGGGGATTTAATGTGCAGGATGGTGATTACAGTGGACAATACTGTATCATATCATTTGAAAGTTGCTACAAGAGTAGATCATCACAAACAAGAAAGGATAATTATGTGAGGTGATGGAAGTATTAACACTATTGTGGTAATCATTTGACAATATAAAAGTGTATCAAATTAATACAGGTATACCTTACAGTTACACAGATGTATGTTACTTATATCTCATAAATCTGGAAAAACTTCAAAAATTCAAAAGTACTCATATTGGCTGAGCCCATTAAGTGTATGACTTTGGCTCAGTTTGTGATCTAAGGGTTTGTGGCTTCGAGCCCCACATCGGGCTGTGTGCTGACAGCCCAGAGCCTGGAGCCTGCTTCGGAACCCTCCCTCTGCCCCTCCCCCACTCTCACTTTGTCTCTCTCCAAATGAATAAACGTTTAAAAAAATTTAAAAAAAATGATTTGGTAACTTTTGTATACTTTTAGCCTAATATCTAGTCCTGATAGAAAATACTGGGAGATTCACCAAAAAGAAAATTATAATTCTTTTTTCATGGACTAAATGCATGCAACAGAATATTATTACCATACAGCTACGTACATTTCCAAAAAGAATGAAATTTCCCACAGATTATTTAGGACTTAAACATGAGCCCCGAAGAGCACCAAAAACAAAAACAAAACTAGCAATTGTGTTTTTTTCAAAAAAACTGTTATACAGATAACTTTTCTTGTTGAAATAACATCCAAGAAAAGAAGAATCTTTCTGAAAGCAATTATCAAACAATTCCTCTCGACCCAAACTTCAAAAATGAATCTGTAATTACAGAATTTAAAATAGCTTTCATTTTGAACCCAGTCAATAGAAGCAATTTTTAAGTAGAAAACATCTGGTGAAAGCCACCTCAAACTTAGAAAAAACAAAACAAAACAAAACAAAGCAAAACAAAAACCCCCTAACACGTAGCCATGGTAACAAGAAGCCACCAGAATCAGTTTTAAACGTGTTAATCAATGCCCACCAGCCCTACTCACCAACCAATCCATTTCAGCTCCTTCCTTCTGAAAGACAGCCAATAAAGGACAAAAATCACTCCAAAGCACATGCTTCAGCATGCCAACCAATCCACACCAGTCTCCAAGCACCCGAATAAGCATGGTGCTTCAAATGATGACAAACCATTTAATTTTCTGAAAGTCCCCCAATCCTTAAACTCCACTCTTCCCCAAACCCTGTATAAGAATAGCAGACTCCTCTGTTAGAAAAGACTATACCTAACCAGCATAGCTCGCTCTTATTTGTAAGCGATAAATGCCAACTTCATCTTTTAATTTCAGATCTTGAGGGCTCAAAATCCTTTGGCAAGAATCTTTAAAGTCGTATAACAATTTGCCACCATATTTTAGTTTCCTTCATAAATATAAAGGAAGTTTGCTATTCCTTTGATACATTTCACCATAATTAAAACTAACATAAATACAACTAAAAGAATAAGTAGCAAGTAAACACAATATTGGGCCCCCCAAAATCCAAAAAATGTATATAACTGGCAGGTTTAGTTGTCAGAATGAACCCACGCCAAACTTTGTAAAAGTGAGGACTAGAATTATGTTAAAAACAATACACACAGGTTAAACTCCGTTCACTCAATAAACATTACTGAATAAGTGCTGTATAGACTAGAACATTTTCTAGGCACTGAGGACATGGCAATGAACACATAACAATCCTACTCATGAGTGAAGTAAACCTACAATAACAATAAGCTACACAGGCCAAACATACAGTATTAGAGGAGAAAAACTAAAGCAGAGAAATCACAGTTTGAGGTGTTATAGGGAAAAGGGGAGTTGAAGTACTAGTCAGGATGGCCAAGAAAGGCCTTGCTGAGAAAGTGACTTTTAAGCAAAAACCTGAAAGAAAAAACAAACAAAAAAGGAAAAAGCAAGCCATGAGGTATCTGAGGGAAAGCATTCCAGATAGAGTCAACAGCAAGTACAGAAGTATGTCCGAAGTACTGAAAGAGTAGTGAGAAATTCAGTATGGCTGGACAGAATGAAAGGGGTAGAAAAGAGTTCAAATCAGAGAGAGAGAGGAGGAGACACCTGATCATATATACGCCTTGTCGGCATTAGGAAGAGTTTTGGCATGTACTCTGAGTGAAATGGGAGGCAATTAGGCTTTGAGCGGAGGAAGGACACAATCTGACTTACGTTTTACTAGATCCAAAGTGTTTAGAATTAACGGAAACAGAGGAAAAACAAAAGAAGAAACAAACAAACAAGAAGACCAGTTAGTTACCTAGTACTCCAATATAAACAACAGATGATAGTCTCTTGGTCATGGAAGATGTGTTTGGATTCTGGATATATTTGAAGGAAGACTGGACAAGATTCGCTGACAGATGAGATGTGATGTGTATGAAAAAGAAAAAGAAAAGAGAAAGAAAAAGAAAAAGAAAAAGAAAAAGAAAAAGAAAAAAATAAAAAAAAAAGACAGGACTCAAAGATGATACCAAGTTTTTTAGCAGAGCAAATCATAGAACTGTTATTAACCCAATTAGGAAAGACATGAAAGGCAAATATTAAGAAAGAATATCAGGAGTTCAATTTGGGACATGTTAAGTTTGCAACAGCTATCCAGAAAGAGGTATCAAGTAGGCAGTTTGATATGCAGGCCTGGAATTATGGAGAGAGATCCGGGCTGGAGATATAAACTTGAGGATCATTAGAATATACAAGATAGTAAAAGTCAAGAGAAGGAAAATCCAAGGCCAATTCCTGGAAGACATCAATGGGTTAAAAGGTGGGGGACGAGGAGAAACAAGCAAATCAGGCTGAGGTGTACAGACTAGAAAGGCAGCGGCAAAATCAGGTGAGTGAGTGATCTCCTACAAGCAACATGGAGACAGAATTTGGGAGGAGAGAGTTTTCCATTGGGTCAAATATTGCTGAAAGCTTAAGTCAAATGAGATGTATGAAATTATGTTTAGATTTAGTAAAGTGAAAATCGGTGGCAACCTTGAAAAAACAATTCTGGAGGAGTGAGAGGGAAAATTGCTACAATGAATTCAAGAATGGATGGGAGGGAGGGAAATCAGGATCAAAGAGTGAAGAAGGCTCTTGAAGGATTTCATAGCTAAGTGAAATGGTCATGGTTGATCTAATTTTCTATTATTGCTGTAGTTTTCAATTGTTACATAATGATTAGGTAGTATTTTTGTAATATTTGGAAGTCTTAAAAATTGCATATATGTAACACTAGTTGTTTTTTTTTTTTGCTTTTTTTAAATGCCACACCAAGGTACCAAATAACACAAAATTATACAATGAGAAGACTCCTTAAAATTTTTCTAGATATATAACATTATATAAGCTGATTACCATTTTTCTCATGCTTAGAAAGACCACAGAAAAACTAAGTTTCAAGGGCAGTATTTTGTGCTTGATAAAAATTATTGAACTCTAAGGGCACCTGGGTGGCCCGGTCCATGAAGCATCCAGCTCTTGATTTTGGCTCAGGTCATGATCTCTAGGATCTCTAGCATCGAGCTCTGCACTGACAGCATGGAGCCTCCTTGGGATTCTCTCTCTCCCTCTCTCTTTGCCCCTCCCCCACTCATGTGTGCATGCTCGCTCGCTCTCTCTCTCAAAATAAACAAACACTTTTAAAAAGTCACCTAACTCTAGGCTATTATATACTATCCAAAGTAATTAGTCACATTAAAATTTTATACACAGAAGTAAAAGGGGGTGGGAATGCAGAAAATAGTGCTACTTTGTAAACTGAATTGTCATCAATTGTAGAACATGAAGGCACTGTTGAAAAATTTGGTGTGGTGCATGATGAAATATATTCTCTAAAAAGGCAGGATAATGGCATGCAAGCAAGGTACCTTTATGAAAACGATTCACTGCATTATCAGCATCTTGGTTTATAGCACACGGGTCATGAAATGTTTATATAGAATATGAGACATGTTACCACGTGAAACCTCTTGGCAATATTCAGATTAAGCTGAGGGTCCAACATTGGAGCACTCATGCACTGGGAAACAAAGCCAAAAATCTAATAACTAGCAATTTTGTTGGTAATGAAGTAGACTGCCAGTGTAGTAAGGAACTTCCTTTTGCAATTCAGTAGATATTAAAAGTATTCTAACAAAATGTGCATAAGACATGACATCAAACCAAACCAAATGCTTTAAATATACTTTGTTAAACCATCAGGACACATAGACCTAAATTCATTTTTTAAAATGGTCACATATTCCATTACTTTATAGAAGTGAAACTTAACTTCCTTATTAATGAATGGATATTTAGCCTATCTCTGGGGCACCTAGGTGGCTCAGTCTGGTGAGCATCCGACTGTTGATGGTGGCTCAGGTCATGATCTTGTGGTCATGAGATCGAGCCCTGTGTTGGCCTCTGCACTGTTAACGTGGAGTCTGCTTGGGATTCTCTCTCTCTCCCTCTCAGTCTCTGCCCCCCCTCGATGCCTGGGCTCCTGAGTGTGCACATTCTCTGTGTGTCTCTCAAAATAAGTAAATAAGCATTCAGACTATCTCCAAATGTTTGATATGGGAATGCTATAATAAATATCCTTCACATATACATGTAACATATTTATATAAGTAACCTTAATATATCTGTCCTATTTTGTATATGTAATAATATATAATAAATGCCCTTACAGTGTGTGTGTGTGTGCGTGCGTGTGTGTGTGTGTGTGTGTGTTTGCATGCACAGGCGCACGTGCTTGCTTATAGAAGTCACGTATTTCAGAAGGACCCAGTCCTGGCAACAAAACCATTGGAATAAAGGGATGACCTACCTGAAATATTTTTCTCATGTTATATTATTTATTTTTGACAGTGACAGAGACAGAGCACAAGCAGGGAAGGGGCAGAGAGAGAGGGAGACACAGAATCGGAAGCAGGCTCCAGGCTCTGAGCTGTTAGCACAGAGCCTGACGCAAGGCTCGAGCTCGTGAAGTGCAAGATCATGACCTGAGCCGAAGTTGGACACTTAACCAACTGAGCCACCCAGGTGCCCCGACATATTTCAAAATTTGAAATACACCATTAAATCACCTTTCAAAAAGGAGTTACCAATTTCATCCAGCCACAGTGTCTAACAATGTCATTTTCCTCACATTTCCTAACTTTGGTTATTTTTTTAATAAAATATTTATCACTATGACCGCAAAAAATGGTATCTCGTTGGTATTTACATTTTTCTCATTAGCACGTAGGATGCAATATCTCCACGAAAAATACGAAATTTGTTCATCGTGAACATTAGCTCAAACTAGAAAAGTTTGTTGCATAGGAAAATAACAATGACCTACTATTTAAATATTGCTATAGGCTTACCTATCAGAATCTTTTTTTTCTGTAATAGGCAATTGATGGTTATCAGTTTTTCCATTCTGTCTTTGTGGAATTAATCCAGCAGCCGCAGCATCACGTATGTTTTCTGATACTTCCATGTCACTTCCTCTGTGCTTCTTTTTTTCTTCAACCTTTAATGGAACTTGATACTAAAGGTAATTGTTACTTTAGTCAATAAAAAGAAGTTTTTTCATTAATTTTATCAGCTGACACTTAGTTTGTCATAAATTCAATGGAGGAAAATATTTTGTGTTTACTTTATCATTACAAGTAACTGTAATTTTTATAAACTCTGCTTCATTTCTGTTGAAATTAAAAAAAAGCAGAAGTTACCAATATTTCTAAAAGGGCTTTCTTAATTTTGTACTCTTATTCATATCCACACTTTGCTACCGAGAATTCCCCACCCACCCCCACCCCATCTGACCAAGAGATACAAAGAAATAAAAAGACAAAAGACAAAATTTGTCCTTTTCTATCCTTACCACCTGGGTTTTACACAACAACCAGATTTAAAACATGTGACATGGAGGTGCTAGAGTAACAAAAACAGGGAACTTTCCTCTTTCTGCACGGAGCTTTTCTTTCCCTTTTTCTTTTGGAACCTAAGGTTCTCAAAAAAAGTGACAGTGTCCCCTAAAATTTATGAACCAAAGTTTGCCACAACACAAAAGGAACAAAGTGAAACGGACGTTAGGGTGGAATTCTGGGAAATTAGTAATGCTCTCCGAATCTCACATTCAATAACCATAACATTTTATAGGGAGAGGGTATAAACGTAATGATCACCTTTAATTCCATTTGCTACTGATAACGCGAGTAAAACTCGAAAAGGTTAAATGATTTGTCCCAAGTTCCTAAAGTGGCATTACCTAGCATTTTATGGCACCAAAAGAGATGACACAATTCTTGAATGCTGACTCAGAGAAATGACCACAAATTCATTAAATTAATGAGATGCATGAAAAGTGTGCCTTTGGCACAGTAAATTAATACCTTGATAGGGGACGAGGGGATTAGCTACTTATTCTTCTAAAGGAGGGTATCTCTAGGTTTTGTCTATTTCTTAACTCCACACATCTCAAAACTCAGTTTTCTCCCTTGGCGTTACATACTGAAGCTTTGCTGAAGGTTTATGCTACCTACATGCTAAAAATCATACAGGCCAAAAGGTATCATACTTTATTGAACATAAAGTGAAGGTTTGACTCAACAGAAACATCTGAGAATGATGATTTTAAAAATGTGGGGAAAAAAGCGGTGATAATACAAATAGCTGTTATTAAGCCTATCTCAAAGGGGTCATGTTGAAATTCTAAGTTCCAAGATTGTGAGTAAAGCAGACAAGACTGCATATATTTGTGGGCAATAAGCTTAGGAATTCCCTGAGCCTGCACTGATGAGTTAACCAGGCATAAAATATTACAAAGCCATAGGATGCTCACACCCAAGTTTGGGTAAACAAGATTAGGTAACTAAGTAGAGAGAGGGCGGGGAAAAGGCTCCAAGACAAAGGTGTGTGAGGGAAACCAGATTAGATATGCAGGAGGACACACTCCCCAATTTAGTACTATGGCAGGAAGCTGCTTTCACAGGAAGGAAGGACCAAATTAGGTAAACAGGTAAATAGGGCTATAGGCTGTAGGCTGCAGGGTGAAGATGTCCAGAGGGGAGCTAATTAGCAAAAGAAACGTGCCTTGTGGATCCTGAGGTAGCATCCCTCTTCTCCCATAGACTAGCTAAGATAAACAGAGAAGCTGCCTCAGGTCTGCTGTTAACAACCATCTGCCAGGCGCAAGGATTTTGTTTTATATTGACCCAAACCCCTAAAACCCTATATCTTCAAAGCCCCTTTCCCTCATTCCCATGAGTTCATGTTCACAGATTGATTGTCTCTTTGTGCACGTCCATCACCATGTTTGGAAGCCTTCTGATCCTAATTAAAACAGCGCAAGGACCCTTAATCCGGGCTCCTGTGTTCTCCCTGACATTAGCCGTCTCTCCTATTGTAATCCTGCATCCCGCTGCTGTCTTGCTAGACAAGCAAGAACCCTAGACCCAGAGTCTACAGACACATACTGAAGCAATAAATAGATTGCTTTAGCTGGGAACATTTCTGTATATTCCTTCTCTTAGTTATTGCTCCTTTCCCATTTTATTGTTTATGGAAATGCAATTTATATTTAAGCCAATATTTTTTTTTAAAAAACCTGGAGATTATTATGTTTTTTAAGCAGTTTCTTTATGGTTATTCTGGTTCATGAGGTCACATGGTACTTACATAGCTAAGTTAGTTTCCCAGTTCATATACTACTTGGAAGACTGACACAGAAACTTTAAGGAAAACAAATCATAAGAATGTTTTCCTGAACTCTTATTTGTTAGATAGCAGAAATAATCTATTTCCAGACACAATTACTTATTTAGACGATTCCATTGTATGCACACTCTTGTTCTCTTGAGTGGAAAATCAGAATGGATCAGATAATTGCTAAAGAGAAAAAACAAGAGTAACAGCAAGGCGGACCTCTATCTCTTTTGGAGGTTGAACTTTCTCTCTTTCCAAAGACAGGAACTCTACTTGTGACATGTCTATCGCATTCTTAAACCTTTGCATATCTTGATGTAATTCTTCACTTAGATATACTTCAGATGCTGGAAAACTAGATGCTGAAGAAGAACTCACAATTTCTAATTCAGAATCAATACTTTTATAGTTATGAGTACTGGCATTATCTGCATATAATGGCTTCTGGAAAAAAGTCTTGTACTGGTTAGTTTTCTTGTGTTTGTGACAACAGAAATATCATCCCTTTTTGTTTGAACCGTGTGTTTCATCACATCGCAGCAGGCAAGCCACAAATCAAAAAGGCTCTCTGAATCACTAGACTGAGGTCTAATTTACAATCGGTGGTATTTTGGTCCATATTTTTTGCCATTTGCATGTCAAACTCTTGGCCTTCTTTTACTTTAAATGTAACTAGTGGGTTCCTTGCTTTTTTTATTTTCTATATAATTTTAAAAATCCTCATTGTTGTTAAAAAGATGCTCAATGTCTGGTTTGTTCTCATTTTCATAGTCTGTTTTACTTTCTTTTCTTTAATATGAAATTTATTGTCAAATTGGTTTCCATACAACACCCAGTGTTCATCCCAACAGGTGCCCTCCTCAGTGCCCACCACCCACCCTTCCCTCCCTCCCATCCCCCATCAATCCTCAGTTCATTCTCAGTTTGTAAGAGTCTCTTATGGTTTGGCTCTCTCCCTCTCTAAGGTTGTTTTTGTTGTTTTTTTTCACTTCCCCTCCCCCATGGTCTTCTGTTAAGTTTCTCAGGAACCACAAAAGAGTGAAAACGTATGGTATCTGTCTTTCTCTGTATGACTTATTTCACTTAGCATCACACTCTCCAGTTCCATCCACGTTGCTACAAAAGACCATATTTCATTCTTTCTCATGGCCAAGTAGTATTCCATTGTGTATATAAACCACAATTTCTTTATCCATTCGTCGGGTGATGGACATTTAGACTCTTTCCATAATTTGGCGATTGCTGAAAGTGCTGCTATAGGGGCACCTGGTTGGCTCAGTCGGTTAAACGTCCTACTTCAGCTCAGGTCATGATCTCACAGTCTGTGGGTTCGAGCCTCACGTCAGGCTCTGTGCTGACAGCTCAGAGCCTGGAGCCTGCTTCGGATTCTGTGTCTCCCTCTCTCTCTGCCCCTCCCCTGCTCATGCTCTGTCTCTCTCTGTCTCAAAAATAAATAAAAACGTTAAAAAAAAGAAAAAAAAAGAAAGTGCTGCTATAAACATAGGGTTACAAGTGCCCCTACGCATCAGCACTCCTTTATCCCTTGGGCAAATTCCTAGCAGTGCTATTGCTGGGTCATAGGGTAGATCTATTTCTCATTTTTTGAGGAACCTCCACACTGTTTTCCAGAGTGGCTGCACCAGTTTGCATTCCCACCAACAGTGCAAGAGGGTTCTTGTTTCTCCACATCCTCGCCAGCATCCATAGTCTCCCGATTTGTTCATTTAGCCACTCTGGACCAGTGTGAGGTGATATCTCAGTGTGGTTTTGATTTATATGTCCCTGATGATTTGCTTTCATTTAAAGAATGCTTAGAAGATGACTGACAAGCATATTCTGGGGACCCAGAGTATGAATGAGAGAGAATGACATTTTCAAGACTAGGCTCTTTTTGTTCAGGAAATGCCTGAAATACTACCGAGACAGACACTCCAAATGCATCTTCTTCCGTATTTGTCCAATTCGAAGGTATTTCCTTTCAGTTGGTTCCTTGTTAGAGTGACCCTGTGGTGGTTCTTCTTCAAGATGAGTAGGAATGCTGTATTGTTAACAAATTTCACCAAACTTCTGCTTTCACTCACTGCTGATGAGTTTTAAGCTCTTTTTCCAGTCTAATTTGCCTTATTTGATCCACATTTCCTCAAAGTTTTGCATAGAAGCATGTCTTAAATATACAGATATATCATGCTCCCTAACACATTCCTTATCCATTGCTGGCTCTTGAGTCACTTTTTGCAGTTGCAAAAATGGATGGTTAATTTCCTTGTTTTGATTTTCACATGAATTTTCTGCCAGGATACATGTTTGTAAAAACACCTTATCCTTAAGTAATCAAGTACGGACAAAGAAAAATGAGAAAATAATTACAATTTTACTGTTAAATTTCTTAATCTATGTTTAGTTGTTCCCAAGTCACTGGATTGTAACTTCCTGTAAGAAGTGAAAACTAACTTGCCTTAGCCTAAGACAGAAGAAAAATATGAACTCATGAACTTAAGCTTGTCAGTTTTTGGAACTAAACAATTCATTACATGTTAAATCGACCAAAAAATTAAGTTAGATGTTTTTTAATGTTACAAACCTTAAAAACTATTTAGCTTACCATCCCTTATAACGAGCACTAAAGTGCATTTGAGCACTTTTTAAAGGTTAATAACTAGAGAATTGGAAAACTTCAAATTATTAGCAGCCAAATCAATTAATATCAAAGAGAAAGAAATGCACTGGCAGTGTGAATCGGCTTAAGATTCTCTCTCTCACCCTGCCCTCACCTACCCACGTGCTCTGTCCTCACTCTCTCTCTCAAAAGAAATAATGAAAAGAAAAAGAAATCATAAGGAACAGAAAATACATTTACAGGATGGTACTCTATTTACTGAAAAATATCTGTGTGTAAGTGGACTCCCACAGTCCAAACCCATCTGGTTCAAGGGTCAACTGTATACCTACCTATATGATGTCTCCACTAAGAGACTACAGGAACTTCACATAGCCCCAGATTAGAAAATCAAACACCCATTCCTACTTTCCCATTCTTTTCTGGACACTACTGCCATTTTATTGGCCTTCAGACATCTTCACATTTAAAACAAGTATTCTTGGGGGGCCTGGGTGACTTAGTCAATCAGGCGCCCAACTTTGGCTCAGCTCATGTTCTCACAGTTCATGAGTTCAAGTCCTGCATTGGGCTCCTTGCTCTCAGTGCAGAGCCTGCTTCGGATCTTCTGTCCCCCCACCCCCCTCTCAACAATAAACAAACATTCACCAAAAAAAGTATCCTCAATATTTACTAAGTCAATACATGCCACTGTGATCATTTTGTCTTCTATTTCTATAGCACCCTTTACAGGTTACAAAACGTTGCCACATTTGTTCATTACACATAACCAAGAGGTGGGTATTAGTGCCATTTTTAGGAACGAGGTCATTGGCATTCAAGCAAGTTTTTCCAAGATCCCACAGCTAGGAAGTGACGGAACCAAGATGCTAGCATGTCTTTTGATTTCAAATACAGTGCTTGCAGCATTATGCAGCAGCTTCCTGGGCCTAAGACATCAGGACCTTTTTACCTCCTTCCCTAGTTGTCACCTTAGAATAGGTCATCATTACTTTACTTATATTACTACAAGTATGACTGCGATATTATTTTAATTATCCAAAAGTCAAAGTCAAAGCACCTCGTGGACGTTTTAACATCACTCCTCCATGCTTATACTTAAAAATAAGAAGAAGACAGTACCTCAGGAAGAGAAGGTGATTCTACATCTTCCTCTTCTCCCAATTCTAATGCTGACATCATATCTATAGGATATGGTCACAGATAAATTAATGTGTTACAGATAAAACATGTGTTACTATGAATTTTAAACACATACACAAGTCTATCTCCATTCATGACTATTTCAATAAAATAAAAGCAATAGCAGAAAAGATGTTCAGGGGGTTCAAGATTTTCCGGAAGCACAAGGGGGCAGTACTTGGGATACTTATAAAGAAAGATAGCTACAGAAAAATATCTTCATGAAAAAAGGATAATATATTTGGATCTACATACTTCCAGATTTTTCTCATACTAGCATTTAATCATAGGAAAACAACTCACAGAGATTCACTAGCTTACCACTTCTGTAATTTTTATGCACTCCAGCAGCAGAAGTCAAACTGTCATTAACTGTTTGCTCTGGTGGCACATTTTCAATAATACCAACACCATCTTCCTTTGCTTCCATTGCTGACTTTGCTGTTCCTTCCTAGAAAAACAGCACAAAACAAAAACCCAACTTCATAAAAACATCACATTAATTCCTTTGGTCACGCACTCACCCACTCAGAAAGACAAGCACATATTGTATCTGTCAAAGTCATAGCCACGATCCGGGGACGAGCTGGAAATATAAATAAAAGACAGAGTCTGTTCTATACGCTAGTAGCGGTAGAGATGCATGAAAACAGGTAAGGACAGAACAATACCATCCACTAGTTCTGCAAGGGAAGTGAATCACGTACAGTGAACGCACAAAGGAGAAAACACTTACATTTGGGAAGCTCAGCAAACTTCCCAGCTCAGCTGGAAAGATAGGGCTGTATCTTAAAAGACAGACAAAGTGCATGGGGAGGTGTGAAGGGCATTCTAGAATGAGCAAAAGGATCAACTATGAAGTAATATAGTAAGTGACAACACCTATGCAATATGGCAAAACTGGAACAGAGTTATTGGGAATGGGTAGATAGAGAGATATTACTGGAACATCAGGACGAAACCAAAAAAATAAATAAATAAAGAGCAGTCTTATGCTAGAACATGAATTTTCTCCTTCAGGTAATGGGGATCCATTGAATAAGCAGAGGAGTGACATCGTCACAAGTATATTTTAGAAAGGTCACTCTGGCAGCAATGTAGGATGAACGTAAAGGAAGCAAAACAAGAAGAGTACTGCAAAATTATAGGTGAGCGAGTGAATTACAGGAATAACATATGAAAAATGGTAAGCAGGTACAAAATATCGAATGTGGTGAGTGACTGGATGTGGTCATTTCAGGGAAGTTCGGAGTCCAGGACTTTTCCTGTTTCAGGGCTGCTATTTTTTAGGCTAGGGAACACAAAGGACAGAGCACATTACAGTCAGGAAAGAGGAAAGGGAAAGAGTCAGAAACAATGTCTTGAAACTAGGGCATATTACATTTAAAGTGCCCAGGGGACTTCCAAAGAAAATGTTAGGGCCGCCTGAATGCCTCATTCAGTTAGCACCTGACTGTCGATTTTGGCTCCAGTCATGATCTCACAGTTCAAGGGTTCAAGCCCCCTGTCTGGTTCTGCGCTGACAGTACAGGGTCTGCTTGGGATTTTCTCTCTCACCCTCTGTCTCTCTACCCCTCCCCACGTGTGCTCTCTCTGTCTCTCTCTCCAATTAATAAATGAATAAACTTTAAAAAAACAAAAAGAAAATTCAGATCAATGAAGTTCAAGTAAGAAAATGCCATCATAAATATCTATAAAACATATTAAACTGATATAATAATGCAATCCTACACAGAACTGTGAAATTGTGAAAAGGAAAGTAAAAGGAGGCGGGAGGTGTTAGGATGGCAGAGGAGGGGGATCAGAATTTCCCTTGTCCCTCAAACACAGCAGTATTGAGGTCACAACACTTGGAATACCAGCAACACAGGCTGCAGAGGGACAAGAAAATCTCCACAGGTGCAAAGAGACAGCTTGGCGGGACAGAAGGGTGTGTATGTGAATTGGGAGAAAGAAAATGGGAAGCGCAGGCATGGAGTGGGGGAAGCCCTTTGGTGCAGAAACGAAAGGAAGAGAGAGAGAGGCTGTGGGAAGTGTATTTGGATATGAGAAAACCTGTCCGGACCACAGACCAAGGAGATGTCCAGAGAGCCAGTTTCTCCTTTGCAAAACAGCCTTAGAAGCTAAAAAACAGAATTTTCAAGGTTGCCAGGCTTTCTCTAGACCAGAGCTGCCACCTCCCATCCCTGGTGGGGAGGGAGCCGCACCTAGGCTCTCAGGGCAACACTGGGAGAGAACATCTTGAGTATGGTGGAAAGAGGAGGTATTGCCCTCCCCAAGGGAGAAAGAACCTGCAGGCACGAGCCAGAGGCCCTTTGTCCACTGTGCAGAGTGGCGCTATTCCAGAACCAGGTCTGAGCAAAGCGGGATCCTACAGGGTTTTGAATCCTAGCTCAGCGCTCAGGGAGCACAGGAGACTGTGCAGCAAGGCAAGCTGGCCTCCCAGGCTATTCTGCGAGGACGGCCTAAACAGTGAGTTTTGAGACACCTCGTGTGGGCAGGAGAGATTGGGGTGTTGCCATTTCTCTCCCCACGACCAACATCGTGGGGCTTCAGGGAATGGACAGTGAGCCTCAGTGGAGCCAGGCCCATGTGCCTGGTAACTGCTTCTCTATGGGAGTGAGACTGACACTGATGGGACCAGACAGCCCCTCCCCTAGACCAGCACAGCCACCAGTCCCAGGCACCAATAGACAACGCTCCTCTGGTTTTCTATCTTAGTTCGTTTGTTTGTTTGTTTGTTTTCATTTGAATTATTATTCTTTTTTCTTTTCGTTTTCAATGTTTATTTCTTTATTTTGAGAGAGAGAGAAAAAGTGATCAAGCAGGAGAGGTGCCGACAGAGGGAGAGAGAAAGAATCCGAGCAGGATCCATGCTCTCACTGCAGAGCCTGATGGGGGTTTCGAACCCACCTACAGCGACAACATGACCTGAGCCAAATTCAAGAGTCAGACGCTTCACCAACTGAGACACCCAGGTGCCCATCTTTTCTTTCCTTTTCTTTCCCTTTCTTCTCTTTTCCCTTTTTTCTCTTTCTACTCTCCTCTTTCCTCTCCTCCCTTGGGAATCAGCCTAGTAGTCTCGGGTTGACTTTGGGTCAAAGCTATTTATATGTATTTATATTTCCCCTCTGTTCTTCTGTTCTGGTTCTTTGTTTGTTGGTTTCATCGGGGACATTCTCTATACTTTTCCAGATCTCCTTCTTCATTTTCCTCCCTCTCTTTCTGGATTAAGCCCTATAGCTCCTTTGAGTCACTGCCTGGTCTTTTCTTCCACTCCTGTCATTTCTCTCTTGTTTGGGCTAAGGATTCTTCACCACCCTCTTCTCCTTTTTTCCAAGATTACTTCAACAAACAAATCAAAGCATACCTGGTGGAAGGCCCAAACCACCACTCCAAGTAGCGAGAAAAGCAGCCAAAGACGCACCAACAGAGTGCACACAACACACTCCAAAAACACGTGTTCAACTGTCAGGCCCTGGAGAGTGTAGGACCCCTTTGTAATATAGTAGTACTCACAGGTGTGGGACACAGAACAAGCTAGTAAAACACATAAAGGACAGGAAACTGGCCAAAACGACAAATCAGAAGAATTCTCCCCCCCCCCAAAAAAAAAAATTCCAGGAAGAAAGACAGCCAGAGAAGTGCTCGAAAGAGACAGAAACAATATATCTCATCAAGGTTTTGGAATAACACTCAGAAGACTCATAGCTGGGCTTGAAACCAAGCTGCTTCAGAGATCAAGGACCTAACGAATCATCACGATGAATGCTGAAAATGAAATGTTGTAAAGGAGATACAAAATAAGCTAGATGCAGTGACAGCAAGGATGGGAGAAGCAGCAGACAGAATAGGTGAAACAGAAGATACAATTATGGACAAAGATGAAGCAGAGAAAGGAAAGAAAGGAAATTACTAGACTACGAGGCAGGTACCAGAGACCTAAGTGATTCGGTGAGATGAAATAATAGCCACATCACAGGAGTCCCAGAAGAAGAAGAGTGAGAGAAAGGGGCAGAAGGTTTATTTGAACAACTTATAGCTGAGAACGTCCCTCATCTGGGGAAGGAAACAGGCATCCAAGTCCTGGCGGCACAGAGAATTCCCTTCCAAATCAACAAAACCAGGTCAACACCATGGCATGTCATAGCGAAACCGGAAAACTACAAAGATAAAGAGAGAATTCTGAAAGCAGCTAGGGACAAACAGGTCTTAATCTACAAGGGAAGACACATAAGGGTAGCAGCAGACCTGTCCCATGAAACTTGGCAGGGCAGAAGGGAGGGGTAGGAAACGGTCAATGTGCTGAATGGGAACATATGCAGTGAAGAATCCTTTCCCCAGCAAGGCTGTCATTTAGAATCGAAAGAGAGAGAAAGGCTTTCCCAGACAGACAAAACCTAATGGAGTTCATGACCACTAAACCAGCCCTGCAGGAGATCCTAAGGGGCGACTCTGTGAGTGGAAAGCAGCAGAGACTAAGAAGGACTAGAGGCCTCACCTAAAGCATGAAACCTTCAGATAACATAATGTCGCTAAATCCGTATCTTTAACTAATCACTCTGAATGTGAATGCACTCAATGCCCCAATCAAAAGACACAGGGAATCAGAATGGATAAAACACAAAACAAAACCAAAGAACAAGATCCATCTACATGCTGTCAACAAGACACTGATTTTAGACCCCAGGACACCTCCAGATTCAAAGTGAAGGTAATGGGAGCCACCTATCATGCTACTAGAAGTCAAAAGAAAGCTGGAGTCGCCATACTTCCACCAGACAGACTAGATTTTAAACCAAAGACTGTAGTAACAGATTCAGAAGGGCATTTAATCATAATTAAGGGGTCTATCCATCAAGAGGAGCTAACAATTGCAAATGTTTATGTCCCCAAAGTGAAAGGCCCACATAGATGAATCCATTAATCACAAACATGAATAAATGTATACATACAAATACCATGGTTGTAGCCGACTTTAAGACTCCACGCATGGCAATAGGCGGATCATCAAGGTAGAAAATCAGTAAGGAAACACAGATCCAATGTGTCATTGGACCAGATGTATTCAGATATACATAGATACTTAACATATGCATTTAGATACATGGATATCAATACAGATGTAGTGAGATCTTTTCATTTAACAGCAGTAGAATGCACATTCTTCTTAAGTGTACATAGAACATTCCCCAATATCAATGACATCCTGGGTCACAAAACAGCCCTCCACAAATATAAAAGGACTGAGATCATACCTTGCATATTTTCAGATCACAACAACGAGCACTTGCTCATTCTTTCCCTCTCTCCCTCCCTTTCCAAGAGAAATACAAACATTACAAAAACATTTATTAGCTCAGCTCCTTCCAACAAAGAGGAAAAAAGAATAATAAACCTTGTGGGGCAATGAGTCATGGACGAAAACCACACACAGACCGTAGAATTCCATAACCAATATGTTGACAATGGAGTTGACAGAAAGTGATGTACTAAAAGAACAGACACTAAAGAAATGGTTTCTGCAAGGAAATATTAGGCTACGGGTAAACGATTAAAAAAGAGCATGGTGGGGGAAACACATAGGTGGCTCAGTCAGTTCAACGTCCACCTTCAGCTCATGAGTCATGCTCTCACGGATTGTGGGTTTGAGCCCCACATTGAGCTCTGTGTTGACAGCTCAGAGCCTGGAGCCTGCTTTGGATTCTGTGTCTCCCTTTGTCTCTGCCCCTACCCCGCTAGCTCTCTCTCTCTCTTTCTCTCTCTCTCTCCAAAAAAATAAACTTGAAAAAATTAAAAAATACCTTAAAAAGCATGGGGGGAGAAGAGGAAAAAAGGAAAAAAAAATAAGACATGACCAATCAATCAAGCATGAGCTTAAGACAAGGAAGAAAAGGAAAAATGTGAGCAAAATAAGGTAAGTGGAAACAACATACACTTTTCAACAGGTACATAGGTAGGATTGGGAATATGCTATGAACAATAGTGTCTTTTAACCCTTTTAAAGATATATGTGTGTATATATATGCATATATGTATATATATGTGTGTGTGTGTGTGTATATATATATATATATAGTGTATACATAAAACAGAGTCTTTGATTCACAGAATACCCCTGATAATACTGACTTTTATCACTCTACAATTATCTGCTTATAAATACTGTAATAAAGAATTTAATTTGTTTGACTCTAAAAGAAATTGT
Source organism: Panthera tigris (assembly GCF_018350195.1). Lineage (NCBI taxonomy): Eukaryota > Metazoa > Chordata > Mammalia > Carnivora > Felidae > Panthera > Panthera tigris. The sequence continues at coordinate 80,034 of NW_024962168.1, forward strand.
TCAATTACTGGCATCTATCACTTCCTAAGAGCTATAAATTATTACTACACTAACAAAAGAACAGAACAAGAAAGGTTCCTAACACATCAACTTTCACTATGGAGAAAGAATTGGGAATGAGAATTCTAGGAAGAAATGTGAACCTTCAAAGGATGTATGTAATGGGACACAGATGGGGTTAACAAAACAAAGGCTGAGGAGTTTTTCTCTGCAATTCTAAGCTCACAATGGGAGGATACTAAAAATATACTGTAACCTTCTTTCTTATGTAACTGCTGATTTCCTCAATAGAATTCATTTGCGTTTTTACATATAAAACACCAAAACGGAATATAAACTGAAGCCTTACTTTTTAAATTCACATATTTAATTGTGATATATCATGTGTATTTCGTTACTCTTCAAATTCCATTCTACGGAATTCCATTTCCCTACTCATTTATTCACATTCAAAAACTATGACATTGCTTCTTCCAAGCAAGACTTTATTCTAGGAGCTCCACGAGTCAAACAAGTATGTTTCCTAACCTGCAGTAGCTTCTAATGATTTAGGGGCTTTGGAATGAATATTTAAATAAATATCAGATGTCTGAAACTTTAAATTTTAGAATCTGACACAAGGACTAGGAGGAGATCGTTTTAAAAGCTAGAATAGGAAAGATTTCTGAAATTAGAAATTTGACAACTTGGCTATAAAGAGCCTCTGATCATAGAGCTACTCTTTTCAGCAAAATACGTATTCTTCAGGGAGATGCACAATTGTAACTTACTCTTCGTGGAGTTATTTCAAAAATACAGGGGAACACTTTTGTAAGGTAAATGTTGAGAAATAATGTAAACATCTAAATTTCTACATTTTCTAATATTATTTTAGGCTAAATGTAGAACAAAGGATAGAGACAAAGGAAAATCCTGTATCTCACCAAAATAAAAATTGCCTGGGGCAGAGGGCAACCTACAATAGATACTTGGATCTAATAAGATTTCATTTAGGCATGAGTATTATCAGTCATGTTAGTATCACAGTAAGAATCCTTATCCTTAACCAAATGTCATATTTCCTCCATTATGGGAAAGCTTTTCCCAATATAATATCACGGTCATTATATATTTTCCAGCCCATTCTTTGATCAGCCTCCACCTCTAGGATTTACCAAAGGAAAACCAAACAAAACAAAACATTCAACGCGTCATGTATCTGTAAAGTGGTTTGTTCTTGCTACCTTTCTGTTACACACGTAAAATGATGATACACAGGCTACTGTGTAAATTTTCAGAGTAAATAAGGGAGAAAACTAAATTCAGAGCAGGAAAGTGAGTTTCACAGGAGGGTACTTTACCTTGGTACCAAAACCAAAGTCTTGGCTAGCTGATGTAGGCCATGAATCATCAGGACCAGGTTTGTCGGAAAGCCTTTAGAGCAAAAATATACAACAAAAACATGTTCATTTATTGAAAAACAAAATTTCAAAAATTAAGGGAAAGGTCAGGTATCTGTTTCTTCAACGAAGTTTCTTGGTATAATTAAACGTTGGCCTCTGTTGTTTTCATTAAGTTTTACTTTAATTCCAGTAATAGTAACATCCAGTGTTATATTACTTTATGAATCTAGTGATTCACCAACTCCATACTCACCCTGTGCTCATCATGACAAGGGCGCTCCTTCATCCCCATCACCTCTTTCACCCCTCCCACCACTCACCTCCTCTCTGGGAACCATCTGTTTGTTCTCTGCAGTTAAAAGCCTATTTCTTGGTTTGTCTCTCCCTTTTTTTTCTCCCTTTGCTCATTTGCTGTTTCTTAAGTGCTACATGAGTAAAATCATATGGTATTTTTCTTTCCCTGACTTTGCTTACCATACTACTCTCGGGCTCCAACCAGGTCATTGCAAATGACAAGATTTCATTGTTTTACGGTTGAGTAATATTCCAGTGTGTGTGTGTGTGTGTGTGTGTGTGTGTGTGTATGGATATACATATACACACACATACATACATATAGGACTTCTTCTTCGTTCACTCGTTTGTCCATGGACGCTTGCGCTGCCTATTGGAAATAATGCTGCAATAAACACAGGGGTGCATGTGTCCCATGGAATTCGAGTTTTTGTATTCTTTTGGGTAGTATCCAGTAGTGCAATTACTGAATCATAGGATAGTTCTGTTTTTAATTTCTTGAGGAAGCTCCATACTGTTTTCCACAGGGGCCGCACCCATTTGCATTTCCACCCACAGTGCAAAAGGTTTCCTTTGTCTCCACATCCTCGCAAACACTTGCTTCTTGTGTCTTGGAGTTTAGCCATTCTGACAGGTGTGAACGTGGTATCTCGATGTAGATTTGGGGAGCATCTTTTCATGTGTCTGCTGACCATCTGCATGTTGTCTTTGGAAAAATGTCTGGTTATGTCTTCTGCTCATTTTTAAACTGGGCTTTTTTGGAGGGGGCGATGTTGACTTGTCTCAATTTTTTATACATTGTGGATACTAACCCTTTACAGGATTTGCAAAACATTTGCAAATATGTTCTCCCATCCCAGAGTTTGCCTTTTAGTTTTGACGGTTTCCTTCACTGTGCAAAAGCTTTGTAGTTTGATGTAGTCCCCATAGTTTATTCTTGCTCTATTTCCCTTGGCTCAGGAGACATAACTAGTAAAATGTTGCTACAGCCAAACGTCAGAGAAATGACGGCCTGTGCTCTCTTCAAGGATTTTTCATGGTTTCAGGTCTCACACTTAGGTCTTTAATTCATTTGGAGTTTATTTCTGTGTATGGTAAAGAAATTGGTCCAGGTTCATTCTTTGGCATGTGGCTTGTCCAGTTTTCCCAACACCGTTTGGTGAAGAGACTGCCTTTTCCCCACTGGATAGTCTTTCCTGTTTGTGGAAGATTAACTGACCATACAGTTGTGGAGTTCTTTATGGGTTTTCGGTTCTATTCCATTGAGCTGTGTGGCTATTTTTTACACCAGTACCCACCATACTGTTTGGATTACTACAGCTTTGGAATAAAACTTGAAATCTGAGATTGCGATACCTCCAGTTTTCCTCTTTTGCAATATTGCTTTGGCCATTCAAGTTTTTTTGTGGTTCTATACAACGTTTAGGATTGTTTGTCTAGCTCTGTGGCAAATGCTGTTGGTATGTTGACCGGGATTGCATTACATCGGTAGACTGCTTTGGGTAGTGTCGACACTTTAAAAATATGTATTCTTCCCATCTGTGAGCACTGGATGTCTTTCTCTTTCTTTCAATCATCTTCAATTTCTTTCATCAGTGTTTTACGGTTTCCAGGGTACAGGTCTTTCATACTTTGGGCCCCTGCTCAGCCCTACAGGTACTTGGGAAGGGCATCACAGATTTAGGAAAAGAGGTGGAGTGAGGAGACAGCTATCCTTGGGCCATACATCTCTGTAGTTCAGAATCTCCACCCCCCACCCCCAATTCCTTGAGAGGATCTAAGCCTTCCTCCCTAAGTGGGGGTGGAAGTAGATGATATCATATTTCTCTTTGCTGTAAACAGACTCTTCCCAGCAGCTCAAATGATTTTTAATCTCTCTCATCAGAAAATCTGAGGTATGCTCGCACCTTCAATGAAACCAACACACACAAAAGCAGAAACCTGGTCAAGACCCTCTTGAACTCTCTATTTGGATATGCCTTTCTAAACAATTCCCCTGATCCTGGGTCCTTCATTCCTGTCATTCACCTTTATCTCACTTGGCATAAACCCCCATATTCTGACATCTTTTCTAAAACTCTTATTCCTATCCAATTCAGTGTTGTTCTTCTTGAAACCTGGTCTCCTCTGCTAATTCGATTCTTACCCTCCTTCATTGTATTCATTATACCCACTCCCCAGCTTTCTCTTATTAAGACATTTGCTTGCAAGATGAAGACAAAAAAGAAAGAAAGGAAAGAAAGAAAGAAAGAAAGAAAGAAAGAAAGAAAGAGAAAGAAAGAAAGAAAGAAAGGGAAAGAGAGAAAGAAAGAAACAAAGAAAGAAAACCCGAATTTAAATCTCATTTCTGTCACTTATCATATCCAAATAGGTCACTTCAATCTCTTTCAAGTTTCAAATTCTCCATGTAAACAACCATTGGGCAAGGAGGTTGAACATAGGTTGAAGTACAAGAGGGTATTTTGATGAATTAATCTCTGAGGTTCCCTACATCTTGAGATTCTAAGTACTTTTGATTTGGCCTGGAAAAATGGGGAGTCCTTAGCTGGCAGAAGTGGAAAAGTTAATGAAAAAAAAAAAGAAATACCAAGAAAACCAGAGAAGAAAGTAAAAAGGCAAAAACACAGTACAGAAAAGTCATGGGGAAAGAAATCTCGAAAGAAAGAAAAAGTTTCCTAGAACTAGTCAAGGGTACTAGCCCAAAAGGAAACCAGACTGGGAACTTAGGCAACAGAGAATCATAGAGCAATATCCTCGAAATAGAGGCTGAATTTAATTAATGTAACATGGTCTACAACTAGATATCCTTCCCTTACAGAAAACTCATTTGTCTCAAGAAGAGGGGATATCACCACATGTAAGGAGCTGCCTGACTAGATCTTGCTTATTATGTATAAAGCGTGACACCATGGCCATAGCTGACATCCACCCTAAAATCTCTGATGGTAAAAACAAGGGACTAGTTACCACTGCACTAATTACTTTTGTTAGCACTAGTGGTCAAACATATAAGGGCAAATACTTGCACTAACCTGGTTTCTTAAGAAAACCCTAAATTAGACTTCCGACATCATTACCTTTGACATTCTGAGTTGATCTGTCCTAGGATCTGTATCTTCATCTCAGTGCTGCTGAGGAACCAGAGAATGGATGTGGAAGCTACACAGGCTGATGGCCAAACCCCCTCAGCTATTCATTAACTATGGAATCATGGGGCGAGTAATCAACCTCCCTGAACCACAGTTGCCAGAGTAATTAAAAGTAGGCTACAATAACACAGCTACTTTGCAAAGCTATGCGATGACTATATAACTTAACAGATGTTATGCACATGATATAATGTCCAGTCAAGGGTAGAACACTCAACAACTGCTTTTGTTCTCTGCGTTCCCTTAGGAAACACATAATTTTCAGTTCATTCATTTCATTTCTTTTCCTTTCATTTTCCATTTCATTTCATTTCATTCCTTTATATTTTGAGAGTGAGTGCACACAGAAAGAGGGAAAGATATCCCAAGGAGGCTGTCAGCGCAAAACCCCACGTGGGGCTTGAACTCACAAACCTGAGTTGAAATCAAGAGTCACACCCTTAACCGACTGAGCCACCCAGGTGCCCCAACAAATGTCATGATTACAAATCCATAAAAATCCTACCTGGTTATAGAGTCTTCCTCAGCACTCTTATCTGCTCCTAAAGAATAAAGCAAAATACATGTTAAATCAACAATCGAAAAATGTAGGAAATTACAAGTGTATGGCTAATGATTTGTTAAAAAGTATTCCTTTGGGACCGCACCTGGAAACCACACTACAATGAATGGTAATTATACCATTGGTAGGCTTAAAGCACTAAGAAATCTTACTTTCTCCTCTATATTGACCAAAAGCAAGAATGGGTTTTATCGGACTTTGACACCTCCAGGTGAACTGATGTTTACAATGACCATCACTGACCGACTCTATGACACTGAAGGAAAATGACATCGTTAGGAGAATGATTATCCTAAGCTGACAATGTCAAACTGAAACTAGCATGATTTTTCTGGACTTCCACTACTAGAGGAGTTAAAAGAGAGTATCTTCGTTTTGCTCTAACACGGCACAACTTCCCCAGCCCTTCAGTACAGACTGTTCAGTTTTAGGATGAAACACCCCCTCACAAAGTGTGCTCTATAGCTATTGCACTTTGCAGCATGGCCAAACCATAGCAAACAGACTCTCCCTGGCCTTACTTCCAATGGCAAGGTAAGTAAGAAGGATTTGGCATTTCAGTTTGATAAAGTTCTAACCTCTTGAGACTGTCTCCTTCCATTGCTAGAGAGTCTATCTAGTCCCACCGCACATCACAGAGGAGGATGATCCCATGTGAATGCTATGTAGTGGTTCATGATGTCATTTTTCTCAACCCTCCCCATTAGGTGACACACATCTAGAAAAATCATGCTTTTTTTTTCATGGAAGGCATATATTATCAGATCCTCTACTGATGAGCAACAAAATAAAACCAAGGGCAAAGAATATCTTGAATGCCTACATTCAATTACTGGGGAATTTTAATTTTCTAAACATTCAAGATGTCCACTGTATGATTCTTACTATATGACACTCTGGAAAGAGCAAGACTATGGAGGTAAGGGTTGGGGTGAATGTAGGGATAAAGGGGCACAGCACAGAGGACCTTGAAGGCAGTGAAACTCTTTCACACGATACCACAAAGGTGGATTCACATCATTACACATTTGTTAAAACTCATAGAATGTATAACACCAAGGCTGAACACTAATGCAAATGAGAGACTTTGCCTGAAAATGATGAGTTAGGGTCCGTATAAAATGCACCACTGTTGTCAGGGTGCCTGGGCGGCTCAGTTGGTTCAGCGTCCAAGTCTGGATCTGAGCTCAGGTCATGATCTCACAGTTCATGGGATCCAGTCCTGCATCAGGCTCTGTGCTGACGGCACAGGATTCTTTCTCCTCTCTCCCTCTGCCCCTTTGCTGCTCACACGCTGCATGCTCTGTCACTCAAAACTAAACAAAGGAACTGAAAACAAGATACTACTCAAAATGGACCACTGTCGTGCAAGATGTTGACAACAGGAGAGGCTAGGCGTGTACGGGAGCATGGTATGGTATATGGAGACTCTGCACTTTGTTATATTTTGCTGTGAACTTAAAACTGCTGTAACAATAAGGCTCATTAAATGTAAAAAACAACAACAAAACACGGTATCCATTGAAGCTACTCTTACCATATATTAACGCATGATACAGTCACCTTCAAAATTAAGATAGATATGAAAGTAACACAGTAGGGGTACTGTCTCCCATATGGAATTATATGAAAATACATAAGGCAAAATACAAAAATACAAAAGTTATTTGTATACTTAGGAAAGAAGACAATTGGTGAATAAGATCAAATATCTTATAACTATAAACAGGAATTCAGCATTATATGAATCAAACCTGGGTTTTGCATATAATTAAGAGATTTTATTCTAATTTTAAATCAAAAATCATTATGTTGATCGTATCTAAGAATCATAAGGAAAGCTTAATCACATCAAAAAAGATTATAATGACCTAATATTGCCCTAGTCTTTGTTGTACAAATACCTACTTCATATGGATGATGAAACTGAAACCAGTACCATGGTAACCATCATATTACTTGCTAGTAAAATAAAATTTTAAGACGCCACCAAAAATTAAGTCAGGGCTATAATTCCTATGCAGAACAGATTTCATCCAGCAGGCCAAAGATGGCTACCCTCAGAACATCCTCCTTGAATGACTGGCCCTTGGTTGTTCCCTGGGATCTTGGACTTGAGGAGGGTTCCCACCATTTCCTAGCTGGTTAAGAGTGGCTCACTGTGCCTAAGTGCTGGTACAATCAATGTGCTTAAGGCCGTACACTTGATTTCCTTCTGGAAACCTGGAATTTTGGCACATGCTAAGGAGAAGATGCCTATGTGATTAGCGTTTGGTGAAAACCTTGGGCACTGAGTATCCATAAGCCTCGTACTGGCAGACATTTCACTTGTGCTGTCCTAATTTCATGCTGGAGGAATTAAGCACATCCTGCTAACTCCATAGAGAAAGGATTCCTGGAAGCCTGCGCTTGGTCTCCTCTGGACTTCACCCCATGCACCTTTTCTCTGGGCTGATTGGCCTTTCTAGCCTGTCCCCATACCAAACCACAGGCATGAGTACAACTATATGCTGAGTCCTGTGAGCTCTTCTAGTGAATAATCAAATCGGGGTGTCATTGGGGTGCCTCTAACACAACTGCGTTATATGAAATTTTTATTATTTGGGTTGATGACACGTGGTTACAGTCAGAAGGTTATGCCACAGAATACCTGTCCTGGAATCTCTTTTTCTTGGTGTTTGCCTAGAAAATTCCTACATTCCTATATATCCATTTGAAGAAAGGTTTCAAAGGAATAGGTGAAATCATGATGTCAGAAAGTGTGAAACAAGCAACAATCCTATTTTACTCAGAAAAACAAAAGAGAGAGAATCCTGGTGGTTGCCACTATGTTCTACCATATACAAGTTCCTCTCAAAGGTGAAAAATCAGTTCATTTTCTCCAACTCACTAGGACTTAGTTCATTTTTCTGGCAGATAGGAATCAAAGAAGTAACAGGGATCGTTCTAGAAAAAACAGAACTATCAGACCCAGTATAAAAACATACTACTGATTATATAATTTTTTTTGTTTCTTTTCCTTAATTTCTTAGAAAATTAAAAATATAGTTCACCTATTAAAGGCAATTATTGCCAAAATAATCAAAAAGTCATAATTACTGTGTCCAAATTGTCAGGGGAATTATCCACCCCACCCTGAAAACAGCAGATTTGAGCATTAAAGATCAATAGGACCCATTTGGGGGAAGGCAAAGTGAGTTATCTTCTATATAATTGGTTCAAAACTTGGTATTCCATTTGGCCATATATTCTTGTTAAGTCACAGCTTACCAATTTCTGAAAAAAAAATATTAAAGCAGTTCACTTTAAAACTGTACCCTACAAAAATTTCTACCTGACAATCCAGAAAATGCTTTCAATCTTGACAGGACATCATCACGGACACTATCACTATCAGTGTGTGTACAGGTAGAAAGTCGTTTTGCCTAAGAAACTCATAAATATGACACAACTTTGAGATTAGGTAGCCCAATGCCTTAGAAGGAAATATACATATATGTTCAACATGCATATGGTGGAAATGTATTCTAATAGTAGTAGATTCCAAGACAATTTTCCTTAGAGCTTTCTTTAGGGATGAAATTCAGAAAGGTAGACTAAAAGGAGAGATATCAGAAGAAGGACAATCAAAAGAAAATAAAGAGAGACAGCACTAACAACATACAGTCAGGTATTCAAACATAACAAAAAAGACACAAGCAAAAATAATCCCGTATTGACTTTGTTACTGACATCACTAGAATTCCCAAACTACTGAGAACTAGTAGATTCAGCGCATCACCTGACATTTTCTCCTTGTTATGGTATTAGTTTTCTGCAATAACATAAGGACACGAGGTCAGTTTCTCCACTCTGCTGCTCTGGAAAGTATTTCTGATCAAAACTTAAAACTGTTAAAAATACAGCTGTCTCGGGATTCCATTCCAGAGACAGGGCCTGACAGTGGCTTCCAGCTGTTGCTGCCAGATTTTTGTCTCAGTATTCATCCAGAAGAGTTCATCAAGGACTTGAGGAAAACCTCAAGTACTCCCACAAGAAGCAGGTAAGAACGACAACACTTTTCCTCACACTTGACTCCTAGGTTTTGACAGTTATGGAAAAATGCTGGGCAAGTATACTCACCAGGCTAGACCATTTTCCCTTGACCCTGCCTGGGTAGGTGTTGCATTTGCAAAAAGTTAGATAGGACCTTGGTGGATATGTTATTTTTCCACATTTGGACACCGAAAGCACCAACCACATAAATAAAAGGCCTTACAACTCACAAATTGTTCTTTTGAAAAGGTTACCACCAGAGAACTTTTAAAAGTTAAATCCAACTTTCTTTGTAGTAATTTGATAAAATACTCCTGCTTGAAATTTTTAAAAATTTTCTCAACATCACTTCCTCTAATTCCTCGCCTACTTTTTCCCTAGCACTCCTCAGTCTTCTTTACTAACTGCCACTCTTCCATCCATCCTCTCTAAATTGGTATTCCCAGGGTTTGTTCACTGGCCTTCACATTCTCCATGTTCTCCATCATGGACAAGCTCAATCTTTACCCAAGCTATGACTCTGCCTAATAATTCTCAGCAGATTATTTCACATCTGCACCTCCAATCTTGAAGGTCTATCTCCAGCTGGAAACTCCTATTATTCAATTATCTAAATACTGAGAATATCCTACATGGGTATTCCATCAAAGTCAACATATACAGAAAACTACTGGTCTTCCTCATTCCTGCTGCTCTCCTCTGTTCATCTGATAAAGTCCTACTCATTCTTCCTGTCCAATTTAAATGCTGGCGCACAACCTGGAAACCTCTGAATCTTCTGAGAGTTCTCTCTCACCCCCTAACTTTTTATGTTCAGGAATCACAAACTCATATTAACTGTACTGTTTCTGTCTCTGCTTTATCTTTCCCCTGCCACTGCCCTAGTCAAACATGAGTTCTTAACTGATGATTTTCACAGGGGAAAAAAAAAAAGCCACCAAATATTATTGTTATTTCTTAACGAATAAAAAAAATTTCAGCAAAACAAATGAGAAAGACACAAGGCCCAGAAAAAAAAATTAATGGAATAAACTGAACCCCCTTACGTTTTCAATCTACACAGCTGAAAGTTTCACAATGGACTAATACCAGGCTAAGAAAACAAGAGCTTCCTTTGCCTCCCAGTCTCTTTATGTGGTTTCCTATAACCTATCTTCCATACGAGGGTTCAGCAAACTACGGCCACAGGCCAAATCCAACCTGCCATCTGGTTCTGTAAATAATGTTTTATTGGGGCCTAGTCCCAGGTGTTCACTTACATATTGCTACGGCTGCTTTCATACTACAAGGGCAGAGCTGAGAGACCACATCACCTAAAATATTCACTGGCTCTTTAGGAAAAAGGCTTGGTGATCTGTATTTTATGCCATAACCAGAGTGTCCTAACTCAAATCTAATCTTCTTAGTCTTCTGCTTCAAATTCTCCAAAATCCCTATATCAAATACTGCTGCCTCCCTCCCTAAGAGCCATTCCATATTCTTCATTCTTGCTAGAGAATCACAACTTTATTTGGATATTACTGTCTCCATACACAAAGAAGGTGGCCTCACCCTGGCCTCAAAAAGAGAAAGGATTATTCTAAGCTAATCACAGTACCTGGTTTACCAGGGACCAGTTTAGGAATGAGTATGTGATGTAACCTAGTCTTTAAAATGCTAGAGGAAGTCTACTGCAAGACTCTTCCTAGTGAAAAGAAACACCTAAAGAAAAGCAGTCCTTCCCACCCACTGGATGTTGCCATGTGAGAATATGATACCTGGAGCAGTTGCTAATTAGCCATCCCGGAAAGGAGAAATAAAAACACCACCAACTCCAAAACTGAACAAGAGACGACTGGGATCCTGATGACATCACCGAACCATCAAAACATTTCTGGTTCCTACTGTTTTCGTCACTGTTAGAAGTCACCTATTATTTGCCGCTAAAAGCAGTCTACCGAAGAAACTTCCCAAGGCCTATCGGGTAAGATCTACTCCTCTCTATAGCACTGACAAACTTCCATAAGCTTGTCTTACCTAGGTATTCACCTCATTCCCAACCATTCCCATAGCACACGTTTTCTACAAGCAAAACCCAACTGCTCATAAATCCTGCTAAGTTCACTCATACACCTTCGCCTCTGCACTGCTGTGTACTCCGCCAAACACGTAATCGTGACAGTTTACAAACATTGTCAAACATACAAATGTTGGTCCTGCCAAACATTGTCATTCTGCCTCTCTACCTGGCAAACTGAACTACTCACCCTGCATGCTTACCGTAGATTCTACCCAGTCTTTGAAAACTCAGATTCCTCACCGTGAACATACGGTAACTGGAACAAACGCCAATACAAAATAACAATGATATTTATAAACTCTACGAGACTCTGGCACCTAGTAAGCACTAAAGAGAGTAAATAATACAAATGACAGGGATAACAACAAACTTCCTGGGGTGCAGAGACTGGTTTTTGAATGTTTGTATTCTACAAAAACAGGATAACACTTAGTAGCTAAAAGGCACTTAAGAGTGACTTGTGAAGTGAACAAATGGACATGAATAAAAATGATTCCTTTGAAAATTATTTTTAAAAACCACAGAAAATTTTCTGTTTCAAAAACCGCAGGGACAGCTCTATTCTGTTAGCACCTTTATGATCCAAACGCTGTCTGCTCGATCTTTGCCTTTCCTGTAACTTCCAAAACTAGCCTACAGAAGGTCTTTGGTAACAGTCTACCAAGTTAAAGCTTTCTTCCTACTTTTCAGATTGTACAGTGCACTAGGTGCCACAACTAGGGAGCAACAGTAGCTCTTTTTTGTGATTGTGAAACATCTTTGTGCTGTTATAATTTATGGAGCCCAAGTTGCCCTATTTGAATACTTATGAATATAAAATTTTGACTAATGGCAACAGACTATCTTATTCTAACAAAATTATAGTGTCATGACAGTTCTCCAAGAAACAGAAGAAAACATTGTTCTAATGAAATCAACATATCTCATTCTGAATTTCTTGTTATTTTTAAATGTTTATTTATTTGGAGAGAGACAGAGCATGCATGTACAGGGGAGGGGAAGAGAGAGAAGGAAAAGGGAAAATGCCACACAGGCTCTGAGCTGTCAGCAGAGCCCAACAGAGAAGTCTCACACAGGACTCCAACTCACCAACTGTGAGATGATGATGACCTGAGATGAAGTCAAGAGTTGGACACTTAACCGACACAGCCACCCAAGCGCCCCTCTCTTTCTGTTTTGATTTATGAGGAGTGAAGTTGATAATGGTGAGACCTTGTTGATACAATATGTGAAATAACCTACGCCTCTCAAAAAGGCATTGCTCTTCTTCAGTACTACTGGCAGCTATCTGTAAAAAACAATCTCATTGGCATTGCTGCACACTAGCTAAGTTTTGCAGTTCTTATTTTTTGCCATTTGTTTATGGTACCAGGAAAGTACTGTAGAATTCCCAGTTTTAGGGCTGGTTCATTTTTTAATGAGACAAATCACTAGGTAACAATATTTACTAAATATAATCCATTTGTAAACATTTTATAAAAGATCCATTTTTATAGCAAGTGCAATTTGGTATAATATGTTTATGGAGGAAACATAAAACATACTAACTTAAAAATCTTTTTTCCTCTGGGCACCTGGATGGCTCAGTTGGTGAAGCATCTGACCTTGGCTCAGGTCATGATTTCGCAGCTCACGAGTTCGAGCCTCACTTTGGGGTCTCTGCTGTCAGTGGTGGAGCTGTTTTGGATACTCTGTCTACCTCCCTCTGTCCCTCTCCTGCTGACTCTCTCTCTCTCTTTCTCTCTATCTCACTTTCTCTCTCAAAATTAAATAAACAGTTAACAAAGCATTTTCGTATTTATTACACAAAGATGTCACATGGTATTTTAGGGGTCATGACTAAAATAATGAATTTCTTTTCAGATAATACTGCCTCATATTTTCAATTACCTAAAGTTAACTTCTTAAATCATTCTGATCATTACACTCTAAAGAAAGAAATTAAGAAAGAAAATACACATGCAATTTACACATTGGTGTTCTTTTCTTCATTGTTCTTTCATTATCAAAACACCCTTACTCTGACTTTACCTATGTTAGGACCACCAAGAGCAATTCACTATGTAAAGTCTTACCTGGATTGCTATTTTGCAAAGAATTTTTAAGCATGATTTCTTCTTTATGGTGGCAAATTATTTTGTAACTGCTATGTATAAAAAAGGGTCATAAATAATATTACTATTTAATGCTCATATGAAAAACATTTACCAAATACATCAAATTCTTAGAGTATTTCAAATAATATCAGAGCAAATATCAAAACTTGAATTACCCCATATACTTCAAATTTGTATGTTCTAGAAGCTTTTCATTAAGTCTGTACTTAAAGAAGAAAAAAACAGGAAGATGAACCAGTCATGAATTGAGGGCATTCTAGCTTAGTAAATTAGAACTAGCTTGCCCAGGGCACCTGGGTAGGTAAGCGCCCAACTTTAGCTCAGGTCATGATCTCACGGTTTATGGCTTTGAGCCCCACGTCGGGCTCTGTGCTGATAGCGCAGAGCCTGGAGCTGGCTTCGGATTCTGTGTCTCCCTCTCTCTCTGCAACCACCCCCACCCCAGCTCGTACTCCGTCTCCCTCTATCAAAAGTAAATACACATCAAATAGTAATGAGAATAATTAGAATTCACTTGCCAGAATGGAAAGTGTTTGGAACTCAGAAGTCCTAGCTCTATAACCTATAGCTATTTGTTCTTGGAGAAGCCACTTCTCTTTGGCTCAAAATCCTCCTCTATAAAACAAGGGAAATTACTGCCTTAGTTTACAAGGTTGATAAAAGGATTTAATGAGATATTATACCCAAAACATGGCCTCTCAGGCCATGGCCTCTTAGGTGATGCTCATTACTCTGGGAAGGGCAATATGAGACCTTCCATGACCTCAGAAAAGATGCTCCACAGAATTTAAAGCGGTGGTCCAGGGGCACCTGGGTGGCTCAGTCCGTTGGGCATCCAACTCTTGATCTCAGCTTGGGTCTTGATCTCAGTCTCGTGAGCTCGAGCCCCATGGTGGACTCCACGCTGGGCATGGAGCCTACTTAAAAAAAAAGGCAGGGGTACAGATCTACTAACAAAGGAGAAAGGGAAGTCCGATCTCTTCCTGCAGCATCATTTGAACCTCTCTGACAGCTTAGAATGGTACCAACTAACATCTGGCCAAAAAAAGACAAACAAGATCCTCAAAGAGTAACTCATAAGGAAAGTCTAGGCTAAGATATGGGTTCCACATAAGGTCTCTGAGCGTGGAGGGACAGGGGTGTATGGCGAAAGCCAGGAGGCCCAGCTGCCCCAACAGGATGCTGGTGCTTTGGGATAGCTGCTGAGCATATGTGCATGTGCAGTGAACAAAAGAAACTTTGAAACTTTGAAATCTAAGTGTGGATCACCATGAAGACTGAAAAATCTGGATCAGCCAGGGAATCCTGGGAGCAAAGGTCAATCACGACCAGACTGCAGCACCAGTTTCAACAGCAATGTCGCAGAAACAGAATCAAAGGAAACCATAGAATGATCAGGATGTCCTTTTGTCCCCTCCAAATGACTTGTGAAAGAGGACTGTCTCTTTGGTCTTAGGGTGCTCCTTAGGTTCTTGGAAAATTCAAGGGACAGAGTACAGGAGTTAGCCCTCAAAGGAAAGTATAGGGTCTTCTACAAAACTGAACATTTCAAGACCCAAGTTACTAGTTCGAAAACACAGAGATGTAACATTATTTGTGCCCCATGGAAAGGGGTTATACCTGAAATGAAATGCATAGGGTTAGGATCCTGGAGGATAAAGGTCTCAAAAGTCCTGAGATAAAGAATTCTGCACATATTCCTACTTCCAACTAGTCTAGTCCTTTGCTTGATTTCTGGCTCATGTTGTGGACTAATCGACTGCCATTCCAAAACTGCCTGACCCAACTACGAAATCCCATCTGTTACATACGAAGTTAACAGTTAAATTATTTTAAACCTCAGTTTAGTAATAACTAGCATTTTAATACAAACACTTACAGATTAAAACCCTTAATATAAGCATATTCATCTGCAGTGCATCCATATACATCTTGAGGAAAGGGTTCAATACCTTGCTGAAGAAGTAGCCTGACTAAATTTGTTGAGTCATAATTTACAGCAAGCACGAAGGCTGTTATAACAGAGATAACTTCACTCTTAGGAATTTAGAGTTATTTAAACAGCTAATTTGATATACGTTATCAGGTTAATATCTTGCCTATGTGTTCAGAATCGACCATTTACATGTTTCAGTGTTCATATTTGTAAATGATCTCCAAGACTAAAATGAAGGAACAAAAAGGAAGCTTCTTGTCCCACTTGGGTAACGTATTATAGAGTCGCTAATTTAAAGTCCTTTGATAAACAAGAAACTATGCTGAGGTCACTTATCTGAATAGGTAAAGATTTTAAAAAAGAATTCCCCATGTCTTCCTTAATCTGATACAGTGCACTTCAAAGGCATCTAGAGAGGTCAAGTAAGTATAGAAACTATCTGCAGGCTGAAAATGATAATATTTTAATGCGAATGCTAACAAAATAGGCATAATTATAGTTAACGATGCTAATAAGCATATGGTAGGCACTAAATTAAATGCTATGTATATAAAATATTATTTACGCACAACCACCCTTGCAGGATATATTATCATCCTCCTTTTCATATCAGGAAACATATTTAGGGATGATACGTAATGCTCCCAAGGTCACAACACCTAGCTATGAATCAACCTAGTCTTGTGTGAATCTAAAGCACATCTCTTCCTTCTTTATCACCCATCTATAACTTATCCTCGTTAAAGGAAAAGTCTATTCAGTTAAAGTTATCTTTCATCTTTCTACTCCTACCAATTAAAAATAAAATCAAAAATACATATACTGGACATGAAAAAGGGTAAAACCTGATGAGACCTGGTAATAGTAATTAATCATCACTTAGAGATCACCTAACGACATCAGTATTCCTCAAAAAAGAAAAAAAAGCAATTTAAAGAAAAGTGTCATCCAAAAGACAAAACAACTCCTATTTATGTTTAATATGCATCTTTTTTTTAACATTTATTTGCTTTTGAGAGACAGAGCTCAAGCAAGGGAGAGGGAGAGAGAGAGGGATACACAGAATCCAAAGCAACTCCAGGCTCTGAGCTGTCAGCACAGAGCCCAACGTGGGGCTCGAACCCACGAACCGTGACATCATGACCACAGCCAAAGTCATAGACTTAACCAACTGAGCCACCCAGGCACCCCAATTTACATCTTTGAAGGAAAAATGTATATGAAGTAGAATTTCTTTTTTAAGTTTACTTACGATTTATTTTGAGAAAGAGAGACAGTGCACCCGAGAGTGTGGGCAAGGGGCAGAGACAGAGAGAGAGAGAGAGACAGAGAAAGAGAGAGAGAGAGAGAGAGAGTTTGAGAATCCGAGCAGGTTCTGCACTGTCAGCACAGAGCCTTATGTGGGGTTCAATCCACAAACCATGAGATGATCACCTGAGCCAAAGTCGGTTGCTTAACCAACTGAGCCACCCAGGTGCCTCTATGAAGTAGAAGTATAAAAAAATATCATAAAAGGGTTAAGAAGGCCAATATTGTGTCATAAAGTAAATTAAGAGCTGAGAGTCCACCCTTTATAAAACTGGTATGAAATCCCTTTAGTTAACACAAAATCATGTGCAGAAAAAACAAACAAATAAAAACCATTGCAGGAGCAACTGGGTGACTCAGTTGGTTAAGCATCAGACTCTTGACCTCAGCTCGGGTCTTGATCTCAGAGTCATGAGTTCAGGCCCAGCGTTGGACTCCACGCCGAGCATGGAACCTACTTAAAAATAAACACTGCAAATGACACGAGTCAACATCATCAAGGAATATGAATTCTGCTATACCCTGTTCTTCATGTGGCCCAGTCAGAAAAATTGCTTTCTGCCTAACTGGTGATGTGTTGACAGTTTTCACTATATAATTATAAATTAATCTTCTTCTTCTGAAGTTAATCTTCCTGACTTGAATAATTATTACCACTCTAGAACCATACTAAGGTTTAAAAGAAAACTACTGCACCTTTTTGATTTATCCTCTGCATGTATATTTGCTGCCTTTTCTACTAAAACTTCCACTACTTGCTGTTTGTTTTCATTTACAGCAACTAGAAGTGGTGTGAAGTTATCCTGTAAAAGAGCAAAAACAATTTAGAATTTACAAAATTAAACCTTTCCATACGGAATTTTAAAACATACAAAAGATCCTCTAAACTTAAACATATAATACAAAAAGTAAATAAAAAATGGCCTCTTCCTTCCCACCCCTGTGCTTTCACCTGCTGCTGCTCCTCTTTAAAATAGCCCTCCTCCACTGGGGCACCTGGGTGGCTCAGTTGGTTAGGTGACCAACTGCAGCTCAGGTCATGACCTCAGGGTTTGTGAGTTCGATCCCTGCATTGTGCTCTATGCTGACAGCGCACGGCCTGGAGCCTGTTCCAGATTCTGTGTCTCACTCTCTCTCTCTCTCTCCCCTCGCTCTCTCTCTCTCTCTCTCTCTCAAAAAGAAATACACATTAAAAATTGTTTTTGATAAAATAGCCCTCCTCCACCTTCTTCAACAGATTATATGCAGTCATTCTCCCAAATTCACTTCAAACACTGACTGGTTCCAAGATCGTTGCCTGTATCACATTACTTATGATGGTATACTGTAGTTATTGTTCCCTGTCTAAACCAAGAGCTTCTTGAGAGCAGGGGCTATTTCTTATCTCTATATCTCCAAACTCCAAAACGCAGCAGTAAATGCTTTACGTACTTTTACTGAATTAATAACCTAAATGATGATCTCTGGAGTAGTGTTTCTTAAATTATCTTCCAAAGAATACATACTTTGCCAGAAGGTAAGTACTATGTCCCAATGGAAAGATTTCATGATCACCTATGTTTGAGAAATATTATAAAACTGCATTATATGTCTGGCATTACAGAAATCCATTTAAATCTGCTCAATCCCCATTTGACAATCCTTTTTGTGGCAAACATTCACATTTGAGGAATCAGAGTTTCAGGGATATAGTTTGGAGAGCTTTCCGATAAAGGTGAAGCTTTTTCCAAAGTTATACAAACTTGCTTGTCTTCTGTCAGTGGTATCAGGATCCACTGACATCCGAGATGTCAACATAAGGCATTCCTGCTCCAAATGGGTCACTAAGGAGATGAGCTCAGAACTCCAAGAGATAAGCTTCAGATGAACTTTGATTCCTTAATATTAAATAGCCCATGGCCTTTCTCCTATGATAAAATGCTAAAGTTTTATCTTAACTGTTAGGAAGCTCAATATGAAATTTTATTCTCAATTATAATAATCCTGGGACCCTAATGCATATCTACTTCTAAAAAAATCTGTTTGTATTCTAGTTGCATTCCAGTTTCCACTGGAATAGCTACTTACTTTATATTTTAGGCAAAATATAAATCGGAAATAAAAATATAATGGTTTATCAATAAAAATTCAAACACTGGTTTCTACAGATCATTTTTAGCATAATGAAAGTGACTACATTATTTGCATTTTTAGGGAACAATGCTGACGAGAAAGAGAATATTGTCTGCAATAGGCATAACCTATTCAACTGTAACCATGATTAACGTAATACGGTTTGCAAATATTCCAATAGGAATACGATTATTCAAATTTTGTTTCTTTTAAAGTTTATTTATTTTTGACAGAGAGAGAGAGACAGAGCATGAGCGGGCAAGGGGCAGAGAGAGAGGGAGACACAGAACCCAAAGCAGGCTACAGGCTCTGAGCTGTCAGCACAGAGCCCCACACGGGGCTCGAACTCACAGACCGCAAGATCATGACCTGAGCCGAAGTCAGACGCTCAACCGACTGAGCCACCCAGGTGCCCCAGGAATACGATGATTTATAGTACACAGAAGGAAAAAGTGTCTTCTTTTCAAACTAACTTACAGGGCACCTGGGTGGCTCAGTCAGTTAAAAGGCCGACTTCGGTTCAGGTCATGATGTCATGGTTTGTGAGTTCAAGCCCTGCATTGGGCTCTATGCTGACAGCTCAGCCTGGAGCCTGCTTGGGATTCTGTGTCTCCTTTTCTCTCTGCCCCTCCCCCACTCATGCACGTGCTCTCTCTCCTTCAAAAATCAATAAACATTAAAAAAATAAATACAATACAAAAACAACTTAGAAAGTCGAACTTGGAAAATTCAATCCTATTCCGAAGACATTAACATAAAATACAAAATATATATTTTAAATCAATATGGATTGCCTTGAAAACCTTGAATCTTTATCAAAATAGACCATAAAACAGAGGTGCCTGGGTAGCTCAGTCAGTTAAGCATCTGACTCTTGACTTTGGCTCAAGTCATGGTCTCATGATTCATGAGTTCAAACCCAGTGCCTCCTAGGGATTCTCTCTCTCTCTTTCTCAAAATTAACTTAAAAAAAAAAATTACCAAGGTTTCTTTGTGTCCCAAAAGAGATCTGATTAGCACAGTCTAAACATATGTATTTATATATACATATATATGTATATATGTTTATACGTATATACCTATGTATATGTATATGTGTGTGTGTGTATATATATGTATATGTATATGTATAGATAGATCATAAAACAGTAATTGCAAATGTAATGCTTATGGAAGCAAAGTAGGTGACTCGAGTAAGTGAAGGCCTAAGTGGGGACAGTAGCAAACTGGAGACACACACGCCTCATATAAAAAGGGCAGCCGCTGGAATGCATACCAAACAGTAGTATGGGCTCAAAGTACCAGGTATGATTCTGTACGAAAAGTCTGAAATCCAGATTTCTGCATGAGTGTCATAATTTTTAACGTTGATTCAATTTATGGAGGAAACTAAACACATCCAGGGGCCAAATTTAGTCAATAGCCCACGGGTATTTTGGTTGTGCATAAAGCAAATATTTGTATGTAAATCTTTCCTGAAGTATGAGTATCACGTTTTACCAAACACTTAGGCCCCAACAGGTAATAAAAATTGCTATTAAGACTCATAAGAGGGGAGCCTAGGTGGCTTAGTCAGTTGAGTATCTGACGCTTGACTTCAGCTCAGGTCATGATCCCAGGGTTGTGGGACTGAGTCCTGCATCAGGCTTGGCACTGAGCTTGGAGCCTTCTTGAGGTTCTCCCTCTCTCCCTCTGCCCTTCTCCCCCACTCGCACTCTCTCTGTCTAAAAGAATCACAACAAAAAGACTCGTAACACCCACTTTAAGATTTTTCCCAACGCTTATTAAAACTGCAATCTTTCTGTGTTTAATTCTCCCTGACTGCTAATCAAATAGACCAATTAGTTCACAACTATGCTGAAACTAAATTATTAAAACAATTCCCAACTGTATTGTCACTAACTACATTTCCATGTTTAAAACTACCATTTGGATTATGCCAGGGCTATATGAACTTAACAGACATCATAAGACAGTCTGTCACATAGCTTCAACTAATAAAAAAGATTCAAGATTTTCTCCTATTGCAATCAGGAAAACACTGCTTGTAATAACCAAATGGCTATGAATAGGAGAGAGAGAGAGAGAGAGAGAAAGAGAGAGCAAGCGTGAGCGAGTGGGGGAGGGGCAGGGAGAGAGACTCTCATGTGTCTCTGCACCATCAGTGCAGAGCCCAATGTGGGGTTCGAACTCACAAACCATGAGATCACAACCTGAGTGGAAGTCGGACGCTTAATCAACCGAACAACCCGGGTACCCCTCCCTTCAGTAGTTAGCTTTTTTTTTTCTTTTTTAAATGTCCACTTATTTGTGAAAGAGAGAGAAAGAGCACGAGCAGGGGAGGGGCAAAAAGAGAGGGAGACTACAGAATATGAAGCAGGCTCCAGGCTCTGTCTAAGCTGTCAGCACAGAGCCCAACACGGGGCTAGAACTTGTGAACCGTGAGATGATGACCTGAGCCTGAAGTCAGACGCTTAACCGACTGAGCCACCCACACACCCCAGTAGTTCTTAAGCAAGAGTTGTAGCACAGTCTCAAAAAAAAATATTTCTAAATATCCATGTCTATGTATACATGTTACTAGATTTACTCAAACTCTTCAGGGAAGAGTTTAGGCTTGTAAAAAAAAATTGAAACTTCCCCAGGGCACTGGGATTCACCACCACGATTCTAGCTGAGAGCTGGTGCAGCAGACAATCACATCAGTCTCATCTATGTGGCCAACTCCCTCTATCATTTGAAGATTTAGCCAAAAGAATGACTTCAAAACTGCATTTAATTTCCCTGAGCAGAGGTAGAACAGGGACTAAATGTAAAGTCAAAATGCAGCTTGATTTCATTACTTTTAAGCTTCTTACTTCCTATCAAGATATTCTAGATTTCAGAACGGAGTTTAGACTCTTATCTAAGTGGCTGTTTCTGCCAGAATAGGATTATATGACAGTTAATTATTTGTTCTTTCCTCTCCTTGCCCACTTCATCAACCACCTGTTCACTGCCAATCTGATTTCCTCTGAGTCCTCCTACACTTGGTCTCTAGGCAGGTTTACAACTCACTCTTTCCCTAAGTAACAATTATTCCCCTTGAAAATTGAAGACTCCTTGACTAAACATATAAACTGAATGGAAAAAAATAATAAAACAAACAGCCTCTTCTTGTTATTTTCTCTCATTTGCCAAATTTCCAAATTGGCCCACGTAGTTCGGACTGCTCCCTCCTTTCCCCTTTTTCCTCTTAAGCCTTGGCCAATAAAAGATAAATCCCATTTTTATAAATCACTTTTTTATCAAATGTGAACTTGTCAACAGCAGCAACATTTTTTATTGTAAAATACATTTGTTTTCTTTGAGTTTTAAGACAAAGCCGAGGGCAAATTTTGCTTTCCTGTGTTGTTTTTCACTAATAAAAAAAATTGGATGGGAAAAAATATTTGGAAACAAAATAAGTTTTACCTTTAACAAATATATTGTTTTCATAAATATTTGCCATAAATACATAAACCAAAGCAGTATTCTCTAATGTTTCTTTAGAAGTATCCTTATTTAAAATGAAATCTTAGGGGTGCCTAGGTGGCTCAGTTGGTAGAGCATCCAACTTCGACTCAGGTCTTGATCTCATGGCTCATGAGTTCACGCCCTGCATTGGGCTCTGTGCTGACAGCTGGGAGCCTGGAGCTTGCTTCAGATTCTGTGTCTCCTTCTCTCTCTCTGCCCCTCTCCCACTCTTGTTCTGTCTCTGTCTCTGTCTCTCTCTCTCTCAAAAATAAATAAAAAATAATAAGAAGGAAGAAAGAAAGAAAGAAAAAACAAAAGAAAGAAAGAAAGAAACGAAAGAAAGAAAGAAGAAATCTTAGATAAATAAGTTGTTTCCAAATATTTTCATTCAGGGAATACTTGAGCTTCCAAATACATAAAATTGACCCAACCTATGTCAACCAAGGGTGTTCCTTTAGGGGCTTCAGCAGTGAGAGGTAATGCATGTCAAAGAAAAGGCAGGTGGGCCAGCAAGTGTGGCCATCATCTACTCCCCATGTACAGCTACAACCCTGCTGAGGAGCTACACAAGGTTGAGCGGGAGCTACTCTCTGAAGTGGGACACCCCAACATGGTACATGGTTGGCCAAGTGGCTACCAACACAAGTAGATGCCTTTGCTGGATGTCAAGACATGACCTGACCCCAATGCCCTCATCTTCAGAGCACCGGGGCCTGCAGTGCCCAGCATCTACAACCTGCTGCTTTCTCCTCCCGCATGCACACATCCAAGCTCTCCCTGCTGGGTCTGGGTCTCCATTCCTCCTCCCACCTATCCCCAGCAGCACCCCTTGCCTAAGCCCCTGCATAGCACCCAGCCTCCATCATCAACTCACTCCCCTCACTAGACCTTTAGTCCTTTATGGGCTCTGAGACTACCATCCACTTATAGGCACTAATGGAAACATTTTCTTGCTGGGGTGGAAGGGTGGCTGGGAGATACAACTTTGCCCTTTCTGTGGGCACTACCTTTTTCTAGATCTCCCTGACTTGGCATTGGAGTTATTTCCATGATGACAGGGCCTGATGGATAGAATTCAGTGAGTGAGTGTGTGTGTGTGTGTGTGTGTGTGAAATAAAACATTTTGAGGCTAAAATATTCATGTATATATATAAAATTTCAAATAATGTATAAATTAGTTCTTTACCTTATTTCTTTCTTCAGTAATCGCATTGTATAGCAGCAGCTTCTCTATTATGGATATATTATCACCAAAGGCCGCATAGTGGAGAGCAGTGTTGCCACTCACATCCCTAATATTTGGATCGGCACCATTTTCCAATAGTAGGTTTACACATTTCTCTTCTTGGCACTGTACGGCCTGTCAGTGATATGCCAAGAAACAGAGTGTAAATTCTGAGAATTTAAAGTAAGCATGCCACAGGTTTCACCGATTCGTTTTGTTTCAAGGCAATAAGTTCATTTCATTCTAAGTAATGACATCAAATCCATCTCAGGCAGACATAGCTGCTACTACACACCTTCATGAGAGCTATCCTGTTTTCATGATCACAGAGGTTAAGATGGCATTTCCTCTCTACTAGGAGGGTCACCACTTCTGGATGGCCATTGGCACAGGCCAAATGGAGAGCAGTCCTAAAAAAGTGAGAGGACTTTTTAGGAAATGATAGTGCACTCTCTCAAAACATGCAGTTAATTCAGGAAATTGTAAACATTAAGTAGCATGTTATTCCTATGCCTCCAAAACAAAGATTCAGTTTTCCTCTGGAGAAAGTACAATATTTAGTAGTGATGACTCCTCACACTAATAAAAGAGCAGCCTGTTTGAAGAGAAAGAGCATGACCTCGGGATTCAGCTCCACTTGGGTTTCAATCCTAGTTTAACTCTGCCACTCACTAGTTATTGCTTAGACTTATCCTCAATGTCCTCAACAAAAGGGGATAAAAATAGTAGTTGTCTCGGGTCCCCTGGCTAGCTCAGTCTGAAGAGCATGTAACTCTTGATCTCAGGGTCGTGAGTTTGAAGCCCTACAGTAGATGTAGAGATTACAAAAATAAAAAATAAAAAAAAAAATAATAACAAAATGAAATGAAATGAAATGAAATAAAATACATAGTAGTTATCTCACAAGACCTCTTTGTGATGCTTAAATGAGGATCTATGCAAGTATTTAGAACACTTCCTAGCACAAACAACATCTCAATAGTTGTTGGATAATATAATTTTTACCATTACTACCGCTTTAAATAGACAACACTTCAATTAGGTACCTTGATACAGTTATACCTACTTTGCAGACACATTTTAAGGATTAGCAAGAATACTGCAACCAATGATTCTAAGATGCTCATTTTGTCACATTTTAATATCTCTGACATTGGAATGCAATTTATAACTCAAAATGTCTTACAAATGTAACTGGCAGGACTTTAAAAAAAAATTTATTGGTACATAAAATAGTGGGACACCATAGAATCTTGGTGCCTTCCATTATGTGAAATGATGGTATATACAATAGGTCTATTGCAGTTCTAGTCATATGATTGGCATTTACATAAATTTTAGTTCTGAAAAGCATTATAGGAAAAGAGGACTAAATTAACAAAAGGAAAACATTTTTAAGGACTTCTTACTTTGCCTCTCAAGAAAGTTTAAGCCAAAGGAAACTCAGGATTCCAATGACCAGGAACAGCTCATTTTATTAAATATTGAGGTCTACAGATTGTACGAAAATCAAGTATTTCCAATGATCAATATTAGTACTTACTCCTCTCATAAATTTCAAAAGGGCAGGTAAAGATTATCTTTTACAATTTCCTATCTTCAGAAACTTTGAAAGGAAGGAGGAAAACTTCCATTGAGATTAAGTCCTAATACTTCAATGTAAAATTTCTCATCTTAGGGGTGCCTTGCCGGTTCAGTCAGTAGAGCATAGGACCTTGATCTCAGGGTTGTAAATTTGCCCCACGATGGGTGTAGAGATTACTTAAAAATAAAATCTGGTGCAGAGCCTGCTTTCGATGCTCTGTCCCTCCTCTCCCTGTCCCCCTCCCCCTGCTCATGCTTTCACCCTCAACAATAAACAACACTTAAAACATAAAGTAAACAAGATAAAAGCTGGGGCACCTGGGTGGCTCAGTCTGTTAAGCGTGCAGCTCTTAATTTGGGCTCAAGTCACGATCTCATGTTCACTGGCTCAAGCCCCGTGCTGGGACTCTTTGAAAAGTGTATTGGAAAAGTTCCTGCTTTCAGCACGGGGTCTGCTTGGCATTCTCTCTCTGTCCCTCCATTCCCCCCACCCACACCCCCACCCCACCCCTCTCAAAAAATAAATAAATAAACTTAAAAAATAAAATCTTTAGAAAATAAATCAATAAAATTTCTCATCCTGCTCATACTGTGCAAAATGAAGTCTTTGAGAACAAAAGGATATTGGGTAGAGTATGTCCACTATATAATATATGTGCAGGTTCTAGTTGATAAATAAATGGATGGAAAGAGTGGATAAATACAGTTGGAGAGTTCAATAGTTTTAAAGAAAAGGTATATAAAGGAAAGCATACTTCTGAAACAGTAAATAATCACTTATATTTGCTAGGTCTTATTTTTTCATAAGCACACAACTAATATATTTTACTTTCATGATTAATATAAATCATTTACCTATTACATGTAATAAAGCTACCTATAACAGAAAACATATGTATATGCTTAATATATGCATAATAAAATCTACAAGTGCAAATAAAAATTCTCCCTTTACTTCTGAAGAGCCAAAAGTTGTCCAGATATGCCAATCCTCAAAAAACATTTTAATTAACTCATTTTTCTTATTTTACATCCCAAAATATTTTTAACACAAAGTGAGAAATTATTTTTATGTATATAAGATTCATATTCTTGCTCTTCTCCAGGATTACTTCAACGACAATAAACCTTTCTGCTGATAATAAACTTTTAATAGGACCTTTATACACCTTTTCCTGTAGAAAGCACAGATTTTCTTTGAAGGAAAAGAAAAATGCATGTAAATACAAAGGCTCATAAATCACAAATGTCATCACATTTTGTGCATTTTTGGGCTTAACATAAAACCGTAGTCGGCTTGTGTGTACCTATGATCACACTGATTTTTGTTCTCAATGATCAACTAAAGCACAGCTCTGCATCTCTGTGTATGTCTATTATCTATGCCACCTTCAATGATCACATATCCATCTTATGGATGTAATGCCAATTACTTATAAAAGCCATTATATGAGTTCTTCTTAATACATTGCTATTTTAAATAGTGCTGAGAAAAACAAAATGTATGTTATTTATCCCTAGTGATTTCCTAAAGATATTTTAGTAGAAATAAAATTGATGGGTAAAAGGAATACATATTTTTTAAATGTGGTACTTACACCAAATTGTCTATTGGAAAGTCGAAAACAACTTAAACTTTAAGTGGCAGTATAAGCCCCATCACTCTATTTTCACAAAGGTTGTAGATGGAAAACGTATTTCACTCCCTTTTTAACTTAAATTTCTTTTTTCCCAGGGACACTATATTTCCCTATGTCCACTGGTCCCTTGTAAATGTGCAAAGAAGTACTTTGCACGATTTCAAATTACAGATTTTTGTTTGTTTTGATTTCAAAGACTTCCCTGTAAAACGAAGATATGCTTTGTTGTCTGATACAAATATGTTGTAAATATTTGCAAGTGCATTGTCTTTTATTTTAATAATATTATTTTCTGATAGAGGCTTTTAGGTTTTTATGTTGCTAAACCAATCTCCAGAATTCTTGATTTAAAATTTTTTTAATATTTGTTTATTTTTGGGAGACAGAGACACAGCGTGCAAGCAAGGGAGGGGCAGAGAGAGAGGGAGACACAGAATCTGAGCGGTCAGCACAGAGCCTGAAGCGGGGCTCGAACCCACAAAGCATAGGATCACGACATGGGCCAAAGTCAGACCGCTTAACCTACTGAGCCACTGAGGGGCCCCAATTTTTTTTGAGAGAGAGAAAGAGAGAGAAAGAGAGAGAGAGAGAGAGAGAGAGAGAGACAAGACAGAATCCTAAGCATGCTCCACATGGACAGCAGGGAGCCTGGGGAAGGGCTTGAACCCACGAACCCCTGAGATTATGACCTGAGCCGAAATCAAGAGTCAGAGGCTTAACTGACTGAGCCACCCAGGCACCCCCAAAAGTCTTGCTTTTCAAGTCATTCTTAAGATGGGTAAATAGGCATTTGTGGGGGTTTTTTCTGTTACTTTTCTTATTTTGCATATTATAATTTTTAAATTTATATCCCATCTGGAACTTACTTTAGGGAGATAAAAGTCTAACAAGTTTTCTCCAAATCGGCTGCTCCTCCACTACTTACGAATAATTCACCTTTTCCTACTAATATGAAAGGTCACCAGTATCAAATTCTAAAGTCTTATGTATATTTGAGCGTTGGTCATGTTCTACTCTGTACCACTCCTTTATCTGTCTTTTCAGCTGTTTGTAAATGAATAATTTGTGGAAATTTAAGGTACATTTTGATATCTGGGAGGGAAAATCTACCTCCTATATAAAAACATAAGTTCTTAGGTTAATTCCAGTTCATTAACATACAGTGTTCTATCAGTTTCAGATGTACAAGACAGTGAGTCCAAAAATTTCCTTAATGACATCACAAGAAGAGCATGTGTAGCTCAAAATTCTTAAAACCAGGATGCTTTCATTTGCTTTATCTAAAACTGACAGATACAGGAAGGGTACACATTTTGAGAAAAAGGAGTCCTCTTATTCAGAGCCATCTTCCACTTCAAAATGTCCTTCCAAGGTCCCTCAGTAAATAGCACACATACCTAAGTGTACACAGACATAAACTGGATACTGGATTCTGTCCCAAGAATTTCTAGCCCAGAAGTTGATTACAGGAATTATTTCTCCCATTACGCACTTTTCTATGTATGACATTATGGTATGAAAATGAGTCCATTAAAAACAACATGTTGTCAACACTTAATTTTGTGTGTATTACTATTGAAATTTGGGTAAATCACGTCAAACTTGAGAATCAAGTGGTCTATTCAGGAATTAACGTGTACGTGCCAGGGCAGCTGAAGATTTTGTTTTTGCCGCTCACGCTGTCGGCCTGGGTGCTAGACCACGTAGGGTTCCCACGACCGAGGGGCAGCAGGACCTCAGGAGGGAAGAGAACCCAGATCCCCGAGGGAGGGCTCGGACGCACAGGCAGAGCTAGGCCAGGTGTGCTTTTCTCCCAGGTCCGTCCCGCCTCCTCCCTGCCAGCCTCCAAGCCCCTATTACCTGTTCATCTTGTCTCTATCATCCACGCCATTTTCCCCCAAGAACAGAATCTGGTGCACTTGCACTACGTTGCCCACGCAGGCAGCCTTGTGGATCTTTCTGAGATCTCTGTCTCGGATGTGGTAACCCAGCAGCAAGTTGTCAATTCTATTATTCTTCTGCCCAACGCCCCTGCCCTGCCTCTGCAAGCCAGAAGCGAAGCCCAAGGGCGACACGCCCTTCTCCCTCCCGAACCCCCAAACCCTCTTCATTGCGAAGCCTGCGGGCTCCACAGAGACTTCACCCCGCCCTCCCTTTCCACTACCTCCCGAGCCCAGCACTAGCTCCGGAGATAGGCCAAACCCGCCTGGCCACAACACCCCAGCAGTGAGGATCTGTGTTTGGGTGTCTGCCACTTCTCAGTAACCGGAGGCAAGCAATACCGCCAAACACAAGCGCGCTTGCGCACTTCAGAAGAGGCAATCACTGCGCAAGCGCACAGAGGCCTGACTGTCAAGGGTACCCACAGCTCCGACGCTCCCCCCAGGCCCAGCGCAAAGCAACGAACGGAGGGGAGGGGACTCCGGTGGGGGGTGGGGCGGGGGCCCAAGCCGGACCCCAGCACACTTCTCGCCCCACAGCGCCTCCCGGGGGACCCCTACCCCGCGCCGCGGCCCGGGGTGCAGCCAGGCGGCTGTTCCCGGACCGTGGGAAGGGGTGGAGGTGGGGGCGTGAGGCGGGGATAGGGACCGGGACCGGGGCCGCAACGCCCGCTAAGCTGGGAGCCCACTGCAGCCGCCACCGGATCCCGGGATGGGGCGAGAGGCTGCGGCGGAAGCCAGCATCTCCCAGCCTGGGGCCCCGGTGGCCGCGGAGCCAACGCCGCCGCCGCTGCCTCCGCTGCTGAGACCAGGCTGGAGATGAGTGAGTTAACCCTGACGTCACTGGGGACCCGCGCCACAGCCCCTCCATCCCCGCACTCCTGGCCTTTCGCCTCCATCTCCTCGCTTCCAGCGCAACCCCTCCCCCCCACGCCGTCAGGGCTCCCACAGCCCCCTCCCTCCATGAGCGTGACCTTAGGGGCGGGAGCAGGAGATATGGGCCAGGGGGTTGGGGACATGGAGACAGGGAGATGGGGGCGGGATGCCAGGGAGACTACTCAGCTCAGACGCACCCCCCAGGCCCAGCGCGGCGCAGCGAACGGAGGGGAGGGGGCTCCGGTGGGCGGTGGGGCGGGGGCCCAAGCCGCGGAACCCAGGGGGAGCCAGCACCTCTGCTCGCCGCGCTCGGGTCTGGCCTCGGCACCCTTCTTGTCCCACGCGCGCCTCCCGGGGGGCCCCTCCCCCGCGCCGCGGCCCTGGGTGCAGCCAGTTGGCTGTGCCTGAACCGCGGGAAGGGTCTTCATTTATCACCGATACTCATAGCAGCACATAAGCAAGACCTCTGCTTCATTGTGACTGATCCCCCAAAGCAGGAACGTGGCCTGTTCTTCATTATTGTCCTTTGAATGTTTCTCCACTGAGCCACTGAGATAATTACACTTTCTTTAATGTTTATTTATTTAGGAGAGAGAGACAGAGAGAGAGGGAGAGAGAGATGGACAGGGTGCAAACAGGGGAGGAGAGAGAAAGGGAGACACAGAATCTGAAGCCAGCTCCAGGCTCTGAGCTGTCAGCACAGAGCCCAAGGCAGGGCTCCAACTCATGAACCGTGAGATCACGACCTGAGCTGAAGTCAGACACTTAACCGAGTGAGCCACCCACGCACCCCATAATTACACTTTCTTAATGTGTTTGTAAGTTCCTTTTCATTTTCTTCCCCAAGTCCACACACACGCACACACACACACACACACTCACATGCTTTTTATCTGGGTAAAAGCCATTAAAATTCCCTTCTTCCCTCATTTACCTTTTTAAGACATTTATAAAGAATTTCAAAAAAAAAAAACACAAAAGAATTTCAAATAGTCCTCATAAATTTTCTAGCAGTATGAATCATATAGTAGGTGCAGAGTATATGTTCCTTGAGTTAACTAACTGGACGTTTGCTCAAAGGTAGGAAGATAATAATAGGTCAGATGGTATGTGGGAGCCTTGTGTTTGCTCCTGTGTCCCCCTGCTTCCCTTTGCCCTTCACTCATCTCTCGCTGCCTGACTGAACCAACACCTGCTTATCCTTAGGGGCTACCTACCAATGTCAGCTGATACCATGGAGACTTGCACAGATTCCCTCTGCATAATAAAAAATGCTCTCTTCTCACCTACCACTTATACCAGCCACAATTGACTTTACCAACAACACTGTCTTGTTTAAGGGCTCTGATTTCACTCAGCCCAGTGAACACCTGAGAACATACTAGAAAGATCAGGGCAATGCTATATTACCCACAGAAAACTCAACTGCATTAGGACAATGAGTGAGACCCTCTCTCAAATAACAGGATTGCTCATGTTTGTGTTTCCACAGAAATTATCATGGGGGAAAAGGAGACCAGTAAACCAAGAAACATACTCTTAACTACAGAGAACAAACTGATGGTTACCAGAGGGGAGATGGGTGGCGGAATTGGGTTCTATAGGGGATGGAGATTAAAGAGTGCACTTTGTGATGTGCACCGGGCATTGTATGTAAGGGTGGAATTACTGAATTCTACACCTGAAACCAACATTACACTGTATTTTAGCTAACTGGAGTTTAAATAAAACTTTAAAAAATATTCTATATTAGCCATAAGGAAAGGCCCTGTGCTTAAGTGTCCAAAGCATCACTGTGCTTCAAATGACATTCTTGTCCTTCATACACAATAGAGTAACACTTTCCCCACATTTCTGTGTCCACACTTGTGCTTTACTGCTGAAAAGTACCCTTTGCTCAAAGAGGGTTTTAGAAAGCTCCTTGGGGATATGTAGTCAGAAGTGTTTTTAGCCCTTGAGAAGCACTAGGAAATGGCCTAGAATTAGGTGCCTAAAAGTACACTGTGGTAATACATTCTTCATGTAGCTTTCAGTGTATATCTAGTAGAAAGTTTTGTTTAAACACTCTCTATTCATATAAGGGAATGTCCATACTCTTGACTCCCAGAAAAGCGCTTTTCTGAAAGCATTTGTGAATTAGCTTCTCATAAACATCCAGTAAGAAGTGAGCTTACAGCCATCTGTATAAGCACTGTATAAGCACCCATCTGTATAAGCCCAGGTGCTGAACTGACTGAAATAGTTGTGTTCTAAATGAGGATTTCAAATTCCTTTTACATACACTGAATTACAAGTGTTAAACTTCTCTGTATAAAAGCTATGGAAGGGACTTTTATCTGACTGCATAACTACTCTGTGCTTCATAGTCTTCCTTTGGTTTTTAACGCATCTAGTTGGGTAGTTTGTTTAAAATCTCTATTATGAAAAGGGATTGGCCATACACTTTATTGCCACAAATGCCATTGTGGCTTAAGGCATATTTGCGTTAGCTTCTTAGAGTCATCCAATGAGAAGTGTGCTTGAATTATTCTAAATAATCTCTAGGGAATGTGCAGGTGCTTAGCTGCCTGAAACAGTCATGCACTGAGCAAAATCCCCAAATATTTTTTAAATATAGGAAGTAACAAGTGTTCTTAAATTATTTTGTATAAACACACTAACGGCTTCGAACTACCGTTTTGCAAGACTGACTGATGACTTTCAACATATGCAAATAAACTCATGCAAACACTATATGAGGAATAAGAAATAGCCAAGTGTTTAACTGCTTAAAACTACAGTGTTCTTCAAAGGTCTTTCATGTAGCATTTCATGCACAGGTAATAGGACCATTTGTTTAAATACTCCATATTTGCAAGAGGGTAATGGCCATGTGTTTATCTTCCTAAAATTAAAGGTTGTGTTTCAAGTGCCTTGCATAAGCCTCTTACACCGAAAAAAAAGTGCTTAAAGCACTAGAGAATGGACATGGCCTTAACTCCCTGAATGTGCCATGTGCTTAAATGCAGTTTGCATTTTAGTTCAATGTAGGAAGAAGTGCTCTTAACTCCTGTGTATACAAACAGGGAAGGGCCTACTGCCTGTATAAAACTACTTACTTCTGAAAGTGTCTTACATATAGCTTTTCACATACGTCTCATCAGAACTTTTGTTGAAACACTGTATATTGGCAATAGGAATGGCCATGTGCCTCACTGCCTAAAACCACACTGTGCTTCAAGAGGCTTTCTTTTACCTCTTTAAAGTCTTTTTTTTTTTCATTTTTGTATTATTCCTTCAATTCCATTTAGTTAAAATACAGTGTTCTATTAGTTTCAAGTGTACAATAGAGTGACTCAACAATTCCATATACACCGTCCAGTGCTCATCACGACAAGTGCACTACTTACTCTCCAACAACTATTTAAGCCATCCCACCATCTCTCCCCCTCTGGTAACCATTAGTGTGTTCAGTATAATTTAGAGTCTATTTCTTGATTTGTCTCTCACTGCCTTTCCCTTTTGGGGGTTATGTATGTTTGATTCACATCCAATATATGTATCTGCTATAGCCTTGTCCTGTTCTTTCATTTGGGATAAATATCTCTGCCTTCTCACTTTCTCTAACTCTCTGTGCTTGTTTCTGTGCAATATAAATATGTTAGCAATACAGAAAAGCCATATACTTAACTGCTAGAAACAACACTACCTAAAGCATCTTTGAGTCAGCTTCTTTGATTTTACCATTGTTTAGGGTGCTTACATAATTCTGTATAAGAAGTAGGAAATGTCTGTGTGCTTCACTGCCTGAAAAAGCTGTGTGTGCAATGAGGATTGCATTAGCTTTTAAGTTCATGCAGTAGCAAGTCTTCCTAAACTTCTCTGTATACATAAAATGGAAGTGTCTTATGCTTTACCGCTTAAAACTAAAGTTTTTAAGGGTGTCAAGGGATCACTTAGACATTGTTCCAATGGCCGTGATCACAAAAGCCTGAATTTGCAATGTGCTTAAAGCAGATTTCAATTAGTGTTTCAGATAAATGTAGTAAGAAGTGTTCTTAATCTCTCTCTGTAAACTCTAGGGAGGGGTCTTGGGCTTGTCTGAAACTCCATTGTGCTTATAGCATCACTCATGTAGTCCTTACATACATATCATTGGATCTCTTGTTGAAACACTATTATGGGTAGAAAATGACTATGTTCTTAACTGCCTAAAAACTACCTGGTGTTCTTCATGTAGTCTTTTACATAAGTGTGATAGGAGCTTTTGTTGAAACACTGTATGTGCAAAGGGAATGGCCATGTGCTTCTCTGGCCAATGATGCTGTGCTTCAAACTTAGTTCAAAAAGAATTTTAAATACAGAGTCATAACTATTCTGACTCTCATGTAGAAGCACTGGAAATGCCTTTGCTCTTCAGTGTCTAAAACTACACAGTGGTTAAGGCATCTTTCATGTCACTTATAATGGACATCTAGTAAAAATTTGGTTTAAACTTTAATACTCTTGTGTTTAACCAAAGACAAAAGACTGCTTAAAGCAATTTTGTGTTAGCTTCTTGGATTTATCTTGTCACTAGTGTGTTTAAATCCTGGCAAGCGCTAAGGAATGCCCATGTGTTTGTTTACCTGAAATTCCTGTGTTCTCAAGGAAGTTTCCAAATGTCTCCTAAATACAAATGTTATTAAACTTCATTAGCTCAGGAATAGGGAAGGGCCTTCTGTTGAAGTGCCTAACACTACACTGTACTTCAAACATTTTTTAACAGTCTTCATATTTATCTCATAGGCAACTTTGTCGAAATGCTATATATTAGCAATAAACAATGGCCCTTTACTGAAGTGCCTAAAACTATGCTTTTTCAGGCCGCTTGCATGGAACCCTTTCCATGTAATAAAACTCCTCCTTAAATGTACTACAGAAACAGAGGAATTCCTTGTCTTTACTTTAAGTACATTTATTTATTTTGGGAGAGGGAGAGAGAGGAGAGAGTGCACAAGTGGGCAGGGGCAGAGAGAAAGAGAGAATCCCAAGCAGGCTCCACACCATCAGCACAGAACCCAATGCCATCAGCATAGAGCCAGATGTGGGGAATGAATGCTCAAATTGTGAGATCATGAATTGAAATGAGATCAAGAGTTAGATGCTAAGCCGACTAAGGCACCCAGGCACCTGAGAAATGCATTGTCTTAACTGTCTTGAACTCCACTGTGCTTAAAGCAGCTGTCAATGAGCATTTTAGATGAATGTAGTAAAAAGTATTCTTAAACCCTCTGTATAAACCCTAAGAAAGAGCTTTGTCCTTAACTGTCTAAAATGACACTGCATATTAAGCATCTTTCACACAAGTCCTGAGACAGCCAGATTGCTAGCAGAGTCCCTTCCTTCTCAACAATCTCCAGTTCTCATCTGTCATAAAAGATGCTGGTCGTCCATGTATCTATTTTTACCACTTTGCTCAATTTTCGAGGGAGGTTATCCTTAGGGTCCATTCAGGTTCAGGCTTTCTGAGGAATATCCTCTGCTTGGAAGTGGGGAGTCTGGTGAGGTCCCTATAACTGTGGGGTAGGTGTTACACAGGACTCCATTTGAAATCTTTTTCAGAACAGTATGTTCATCCAGAGGCCTAGGCCATGTGAAGGTGCCCAGCAGAGAATGTTTGGTAGGGTGAGCCAGAGGTTTTGGAAGGGAGATGGTCTCTTTTCTGGGGTGAGTGGAAGTGAAGGCAGATATCTTTCCAGATTAATTCAATTCCATTGGAAATGTAGAACATTGGCCCTCCTTGGAGCCATTCCCTTCCCATCGCTGACTTTTCTAACTAGGTCTTTGTTCACACTTAGGAGCCATGGAGCTCTCACACACTCAACCAGCAACCAGGAAGAGACAGGGAGTTGCCATTTTAGTTCTGTGTTCAACGAAAGAGACCAGTGTCAAAATATCCAAAGGGAGGATGGCCCGTTGGTCCCTAAGCACTTGGTGCTTGACAAGTTGTGCTATGGAAGGTGAAGGAGAGCCAGTTGATACATTCCCCTGGCTGATTGAGATATCCTCATTTTGACTGGCAGACAGTTTACACATGGGCATTAGGCTCCAGGAGCTGGTGAGTGCAAGAGTCCTTTCCAGGAAGACAATACCAGGTTCTGGTTCCAGATGCCCGAGCCACAACAGCCAGGAGTACCCAACAACTACAGCTCAACCACTGCCATTTCTATCCACTGATGGGAAGAATAGGGAAGACAGAGCCAGGGATTTCAGGCTCTGACTGGAGGAAGAATGCAGACCAGTTGCTAACAGGGCTCCCTTGTATAGCTTGTAGAGGGCTCCATTTGCTTAAGTTCACAGGCTTTTCTTATTCATGAGATAGTCATCATGCTAGGAGACTGTGCTGGGTACTTCATTCTCAACATTCTCCCATTAACATCTCTAGAGAAGAACTCTGGCCACCCGTGGTTTCCCTTCACACACTGTTGTCTTTTTTGAGAAACAATTCTGCATGGAGTCCATTCAGAGTCAGTGTCTCAGTGTAATAATCTCTGCTTCCAACTCGGGAGTCTGGTGATATAGGTTTTGCATTGGGCCCTTCTCAATTTGGTTTTAGACCTATGTGAACATACAGAAGCCTAGGGCATTTGAAGGTGCCCAAAGGAGAATGTTAGGATGTAGGCTAGTTCAGGGGTCTGGGGAGGGAGCCGGCATACTGCATGGGGTAAGAAGAAGTGAAGATAGTTCTTTCCTGGATTTAGCCCATGCCAAAGAGGCAGACAAAACCTTGACCCTCCATATACTCCTTCCACTACTGTTATTGTTTTCCTATGTCACGTTCACCTTCCAAGATCATGGGGCTGTCATTTACACAGCCAGGGTCCATGAATCAGATGCAACTTACTAGTCAGCACATGAGTTTATTGGGAGCTCTCAATGTCTGATATTCCTAAGAAAATCCCACCTCCTGGTACTCAGCCATAGTAATCTTAGTGAATGGAAGCCATTTTGCTTCCTCCCATAGCTGATTTGTGAAGCATTTGCCCTGAAGTTCATAAGGTTTCCTATAGGAACTGTTCTCTATACCAGCCTTTCGAGTGAAGACCACACCAAGGCTGCCTACCAAACAAGTGACCATCAGCCAGGAGCACATACCTGCTACTGCTACATTTCTGCTGCCCTATCTGTGGATGAGATGGCAGGAAATACATCCAAAGCTAGAGATTTCCTTCTATATTTGAAGGAAGGCCTAATGGAGGCCTCATGATGACAGTGCTTCGGGTGTGGCCTGGAGGAGAGAGGTCCCTTTACCAAAGCCCATGGCTGTTTCTAATTTCTGAGACAATCAACTTGCTAAAAGATTGTGCTAGTCAATTCATTCACAACAGTCTCCCATTCCCACCTCTAATGAAGAACTTTAGCACACTATCATCTTGAACCCCTTTGCTCTATTTTCAAAGGAGTTTCTCCCTGGGTTCATTCCAAGTGAGTCTCTCAGAGGAATAGCCTCTGTTTTCAAGTGAAGAGTGTGGTGAAGTCCTGGTGAGTGTGCAATGTGTTTTGTAACAAGACCACCCCCTCATTTGCTTTCAGAAGTATATGGACATCAAGAGGCCTGGGTCACTGGAAGATGCCCAGTGAAGAATGTTTGTATGTATGCTGGGCCAGAGGTTGCAGGAGAGAGCTGGCCTGCTTTATGGGCTGCAAAGAAATGAAGTGAGACACTCCTTCCCAGATTGATCCAATTCCTATTTGGAATGTTGAGCTTTGGTCCACCTCCTAGTCATTTTCTGACCATGGCTGTGTCTCTAAATAAATTTTTATTCACACATAGGTGCCATAGAATTGCCACACACTCAGCTGACACCCTGGGGTAGGCCACAAACTCCCACTCTGGTCCTGTGCTCAGTGAGAGCTTTCAGGCTTGGCTATACCAAAGGAACGATGGCCTCTGAGTAGGTGGTGCTTGGCCTGCTCTGGTATAGAAGGTCAAGGGGAGCGACTTTGCTTCACTCACTTGCTTGATTGAGTTCCTTCATTCTGAGAAGCAGACAGTTTGCATATGGGCAGTATGAACCAGGAGAAGGTCAGCACAGGAAGAGCCCATTCCAAGAAGAGGGAATGAAGTCCTTGTTCCCGACTTGTGAGCAAGAGCCAGAAAAACTCAGCTACAGCTCA
Organism: Panthera tigris; assembly: GCF_018350195.1. NCBI lineage: Eukaryota > Metazoa > Chordata > Mammalia > Carnivora > Felidae > Panthera > Panthera tigris. The sequence continues at coordinate 117,887 of NW_024962168.1, forward strand.
AACACTGCTGCCTCTGACAACTGATGAAAATCCTGGAAGGGACAAAGCCAGAAATCTCTGGCTCCTGAAGAAAGGCTGCAGGCTTCTTGATGATAAAGCTCCTGTGTGTAGTCCTTCAGAGGGCTCCCTTTGCCTAAGCCCATAGGCATTTCTTATTCCTGATAACAACCACGTTGATAGGAGATTGTGATAGTTATTTCAATCTCAACATTCCCCATGTCAGCTCTAATGAAGAACGCTGGCACTGTGTCCCCATTTACACAGCGTGACTCTCTTTTTGGGGAAAAAAAAAGGTTCTACATAGAATCTGTTTAAACCCAGTGTCTGAGATATATACTTCCTTCAAGTTGGAGTCTGCTCGTGTCCATGTTATTGTGATACAGGTTTTGCCTGGGCCCCTCTCAATTTGCTATCAGAAATGTGTGGCTGACCAAAACCCTAGGTATTTGAAGGTGCCCAGGGAGAATACTTATGGGCAGTCTAAGCCACCAGTCAGGGGCAGATCCTGCCTCCCATGTGGGACAAGAGAAAAGAAAGGCAGATATCTATTTCCTAGATTTGACCAATGCCCATTTGAAATGCAGGACCATGACTCACCTTGTAGTGATTCTGATCCCATTGCTGCTTTTCAAACTTGTTCTCAGTTCACACACCAAGGCCAAGAGGCTCCCCCATACCAACCAAGGTCCAAGGACTGGAATTGAGGTTTCAGGCCATTTGTGATACAATGCAGAGCTCTCAGAGTCGGATACATGAGAGGACAGCTAGCATACCTGTTTGTGAAGAGGCTGGGCCAAAAGCATCAGGGAGGTCTGGCCTCCATGCTGGGCCTTGGGGAAAATGATGTTTAACGTGTCCATTCCACATTGATCATATTCCTATTGGATGGAAAGATTGGACACACTTTGGTCCTGACTGGTGCCATTCCCTTTCCCTTACTGTCTTTCTGACTCAGTCTTTGTTCACTCTTACTAGCCATGGAGCTGGCACTCACTCATTGGCCCCAAGGGGTGGGCATGGGCTACACAGTCAGTTCCATGCTCAGTTACAGCCACGAGCATGGGGTATCCCAAGGATAATAGCCCTCTTCTCCATGCTCTTGATGATTGGCTGTTTGTAGCAAGGTATGGGCAGAGGGGAGCCAGATTGCCTCATTGCTCTGTCTGATGCAAGTGCCTCCCTTCTGAAAAGCAGATAGTTCACATGCGGCAGGAAGTTCAAGAAGCTGGTCAGCCCAGAAAGAGCCCTTTACAGGAAGAGGGCTCCAGTGCCCCTTTCCATACTTTGGAACAACAGCTGGAGGCTCCTCATAGCTACAGCACTGTCACTGTTCACAATGATGGAAATATCAAGAAAAGTAGACAGTGTCCAAGGCTCTCTAGGTCCTTCTGAAGGAAGAAGACAGGCTTCTTGCTGACAGGGCTCCCAGATATGAATGCTAGAAGGCGCTTTTGCCTAAGTCCTTTGGTGTTTCTTCGTCTTCCCATAGCCAGGTTGCCTGGAGCTGGTGCCTGGCACTTCCTTCTCCACATAATTCCCCTTTCGATCTCAGAAGAGCTCTGGCCCTCCTTATCCACCTTTACACATCTTTGTTCTTTTGTAGAAACAGGGTTCTTCCCACAATCAATTCAGAGTCAGTGTCTCAGAGTCATATCCTCTGCCTTCCATCTGGGAGTCTGGTACAGTCCTTGTGAGGTGGGAGAGATGTTGCGACAGGGCTTCTTCTCATTAATTCATCAGTTTCAGAATTACGTGGTCATTCAGAGGTCCAGGGAATTTGAAGGGTCGTATTAGAGAATGTATGTGTGCAGGTTGGGCAAGAGATTTGGGCAGGGACCTGACCTCCTTCTGGGACAAGGTCAAATGAAGTAAAGCATCTTATTTCCAAGTGGGTCCCAATGTCCACTGGGTATGTTGAGCTCCATCCCTCCTTGCACCATTTCTTTCCCCTTGCTGCATTTCTATTTTGTTTATCCATTAGGCCCCATGGAGCCATCAGTCACTCAGCTGGCACCCCTGGGTAGGCCACAAACTCCCACTCTGGGGCTGTGCTCAGTGAGAGCAATCAGGCTCTGAACTAACAAAGGAAAAATGGCCTGACTCTGAATGCTTGGTGATTGCCCTGCTGTGGTGTGGATGGTGAAGAGGAGCCAGCTTGCTTCACTGACCTTCACATGTCCTTTTTAGATTGATCACATTCTCATTGGATGGAAATATCAAACTCACTTAGGTCCTGGCTTCAACCATTCCCTTTCACTTACTGTCTTTCTGACTCAGTCTTTGTTCACCCTTACGAACCATGTAGCTGGCACTCATGCAGAGGACACCAAGGGACGGGCATTAGGTACCCACTCAGTCCAGCACTCAGTGACAGCCATGAACATGGGATATCCCAAAGGAAAATAGCCCTCCAATCCTTGAGCTTGGTGATTAGCAAGGAGTTGGGGGAGGGGAACCAGCTTGCCTCATTGCTCTTCCCGATGGAGGTGCCTTCCTTCTGAAAAGCAAACTGTTCACACATGAAAGAGGCTCCAGAATCTGGTCAGCAGAGAAACATCCCTTTAGGGGAAGATGGCATCAATGCCCCTTTCTACACTTTGGGGCAACATCTGGGGGCACCTCATGGCTACAGCACTGTCACTGCTCACTCCATTCAGTATTGGGAAAAACAAGAAAAGCAGATAAAGTCCCAGGGCTGTCTAGGTCCTTCTGAAGGAATAAGGCAGGCCTGTTGCTCACAGGGCTCCCAGAGGCAGATTCTAGAGGCCTCGTTTGCCAAAGTCTTCAGGGGTTTCTTCTTATTCCCATAACAAGTTTGCCAGGAGCTGGTGCCAGACACTGCTTTCACCCTGGAAATCCCCTTCCTATCTTTGAAGAGATATGGTCCTCCTTATCACCTTCACACATCTTTGCTGTTTTGTAGAAACAGGGTTCTTCCCACAATCCATTCAGAGTCAGTGTCTCAGAGTCCTATCATCTGCCTTCCCCCTGGGAGTCTGACCCAGTCCCTGTGACTGGGGGAGAGATTTTGCCATAGGGATGCTTCCTCATTAATTCATTGGGTTTCAGAATTATGTCGCTGTCAATAGGCCCAGAGATTTTTAGTTTCCCAAAAAAGGATATTTGTGTGAAGGCTGGGCCAGAGATTTGTGCAGGGAGCTGGCCTCCTTTTGGCCAAGGGCAAATCTTCTTTCCAAGTGAGTCCCAATGCCCACTGGAAATGTCATACTTTGGCCCTGCTTGGGCCCATATTCTTCTCCTTGTTTTATTTCTGACTTCTTTCCCCCCTTAGGAGCCATGGATCCATCACTCATTCAGCTGGCACCCCTGGGTAGGCATCAAACTCCTACTTGTGCTCAGTGAGAGCTATCAGGCTCTGATCTAACAAAGGAAAGATGGCCTTTAGTCCATGAGTGCTTGTTGCTTGGCTTGCTGTGGTATTGGAGGTGAAGGTGAAGCTTCCCTCACTGATCTGGATGATTGAGTTGCCTTCATTTTGGGAAGCACACAGTGTGCACATAGGCAGTATGGACCAGGCCGTGGTCAGTATAGGAAGTGCGTTTTCCAGGAATAGGGAATGAAGACCTTGTTCCAGACTCCAGAGCAAGAGGCAGTAGAACCTAACAGCGACACCCCCAATACTGCTGCCTTTATCAACTGCAACAAAAAATGTGAGGGACAGACATAGCCAGAAGTCACTGACTCCTAAAGAAAGAATGCAGGCTTCTCGCTGACAGGACTTTCAGATGTACTCTCTTAGAGAGCTCCCTTTCCCTAATCCTGTGTGCTACTTCCAGATACAACCAGCTTGACAGGAGACTGTGCTGGGTATTTCATTCTCAACATCTCCAAGTCTCATGTGTGATGAATAGCTCTGAGAGTCTGTATCTCCATTTCTGCCACTTAGCTTTTATTGTCAAAAGACTTTCTGCATGGAATTTATCTAGAGCCAGTGTCTTAGAGTAATATCCTTTTCTTTCAGCTTGGAAGTGTGGCGGTATTCTGTTGATGGTGATATAGGTTTTCCTTTGGGTCCTTCTCAAGTTTGTTTTAGAATTTGTGGCCAACCCCACACCTAGGGTGTGTAAAGATACCCAGGGAGAATGCTTGAGGGTAGTTTAAGCCAGCGGTTATGAGGAGGATCCTGCCCCCCTGTGTGGGAGAAAATGAAGGGATGATAGAGATATCTCCTTCTTTGATTTCATTCATGCCCATTGGAACTCAACTCCTAACCTGTTGCTGCTTTTCTCACTTGGTCACGGTCACCCACCAAGACCATGGGGCTGCCCTCTACACAACAAAATCCCAAGGATTGGAGGTGAGTTTCCAGTCATTTTCTGAGTCAATAGAGGGCTCTCAGAGTCTGTCCCAGAGGTCAGCTGATCCTCTGTCCTGTAGCTCTTGTTGCTTAGCGGGGTATAAGAGCAATAATAAATAATTGCTCTTCTTTGGAAACAAACGTTCTCCCTGGAATCCTTTCAGAGTCAGTGTCTCAGAGTCATATCCTTTCTTATTCAGTGAGGAGTCTGTTACAATCCCGGTGAGTGTACAAGAGGTTTGGCCACAGGGGTCCTGGGAATTGGGTTTCAGAATTTGTGGACGTCACCAGGCCTAGGGTATCTGCAGGTGCCCGGTGGAGAATGCTGGTGTGTAGGCAAGCCAGAGATTTTAGCAAGGGAGCCGGCCTTCTGCCTGGATGGAGATTTAATTAAGACAGATATCTCTTTTCTAGATGGGTACCATTCTCTCTGTAGATGCAGAACTTTGGCACTGCTCATACCCATCCCCATGCCATTGCTGCTTTTCTAGCTAGGTCTCAGTTCATTTTCCAGGAGCATGGGGCTGTCACTTATCCAGCCATGGCTGTATGAATGGTGCCAGTTTCCCAGTCAGTTGATGAGGAAATTGAAGGCTCTCTGGGTCTAATATCCAGAGGAAACCTGGCCCTTCTGTTCTGGATGGAGTACAGGCTGTTGCTTAGCTGGCTCGGGTATGCATGAGCATTGGTAGCCAGTTGGCCTCCCTCCCCTCACTAATGGAGACCCTTTCATTTGGAAGAACAACAGGTTTTCACGCAGGCAGGATGCTCCAGGATCTGGTCAGCACAGAAAATACCTTTGGAAGGATTACTGCACCAAGTCCCACTTGCAAATACTTGCTCATTAGCCAGGAGCACATCTCTGCTACAGCTGTATCACTGCTGCCCCTATGGACTGTTGGAAAGTGCAGGACACATACCCAGAGCCAGGTCATTACTTCTGTTTCTGAAGGAGAACAATCTGGGCAGACTTCTTGTGGACAGAGCTTTCAGGTGGAACTCACAGATGGCACCATTTGGCAAAGCTCACAGGGGTTTCTAATTCCTGAGTCATCAGTCAGCAAGCTAGGGAAGACTGTGCTAGTCACGTCACTCTCCACAGGATCTCATGCTTATCCCTGATGCAGAACTCTGAGCCTCCCTCTATCCATTTTCACCCTTTTGCTCTATTTGAACCCTGAGCCCTTCCTGGGCTCCATTCCATGTGAGTGTCTTAGACTCATACCCTGAGCCCTCAACTGGGGATTCTGGTCCATTCCCTGTGACTGTGGCATATGTTTGGCCAAAGGGTCCCTGACTCTTCAGCAGGATAATTTCCCCTGCCTGATGGTTCCTCTCTGCGTGTCTCACAGTACTTGGATTAGTAGCCAAGTCGGCCTGTATTTTTTGTTTTTGTTTTGCACAGGACATATACTCAGATCCTCTCAGGTTTTCAAGTATATTGAATGGACAAGAATAACTGAAAAATGGGAAGTTGTTACAATATCTGAATGATGCTCAGGGCAAGATCTATTTATTTTAAACCAGTTCAAACTTGATGATATGAGCAGGCAAGGCAACCCTGCTCTAATACCTCCCTCTGCACTTCTTCCAGGCATATTGCACACTGGCCAGCATCTTTACTCAGTTCATTCTCATTATAGGTTATTCCTGGCTTTTTTCAATGCATCACATCATGCATATCCATTTCATGTGAGGATACACATGTGAGAGTACGTTAATACTACAAACATGGGCTGGGAGAAGTGAACTCGTAAGGAGGCAAAGACCAGGAGCTGCTGCCCTCAGGGGTTCCATCCTATCTACCAGTCCCTGCCTTCTGTCACTGATCTTGGGGCTCTTGTAAACATAGTCCTGCCAGCCAGAACCATCACCATGGCTACTGTTGAGTATGCTGAAGGGGGACAGCGCTGCACCATGGCCAATGCCAAGGTTGCCACACCATGTTCACAGTGGGGCCTTGTTTGGCCACTGAGGCTGCTATGGCATTGACTAATGTACAGGGCTGTTCATGCCTTGGCACTTGACCCAAAAAAATCCTTGTAGCCATGCCCTGCACCAAGTACTGATGACTGTGATCCCACTGGCCCCCTGCCCTAGCTAGAAGGTAAATCTAAGTCTGAGTAAGTGCAACTACTGCCATTAGCAGTCGCTGGGCTGCCTTGCTTGGTGCCCACCTCCCACATGCTCAGGCTTGTGTGAAAATCTATCCCTGGGTATTGGTTGAGTGAGTCACAGCACTGTGGCTCCTAAGTCTGAATGGGACATAGTTAGATCTTAAGCCGAGGGAAGAGAATGGCCATAAGGTTCCATGTGGAACCTTTTCATGCTATTTCTTCCTCTGGGCCACTACCTAAGTTGCTGCTGGAGACTGTGGGCCCTGTTGGCTCACTTTCTCTGAGGTCCCCTGGAGCATCTGGAACATCTGGGATATGGTCACAATGTCCTGTGCAGCTACAGGAAACATCAGGTGGAACTGTATGAGATCGTGTGACATGTTGTTTGGGGAAAATCTTACAAGAGGTCTAGGGTTTATTATTGGACATGTCTTCTGAGGTCTTGGGGTGGAAGTTTCCCTGGATGACCCAAGTTAGTCACAAAGGAAGAGAACTTTCTATGGACTTCCCAGGGCTGAATGAAGGCTACATTCCCAATGTCATTAGGGCCCCTTCCCTGATCATCCTACTTCTGTGACTGCTGGGTCCTAATCTTGCTTAGCTGTCCTTTTCCCAGTCTCTCTGAGAGCCCTCAACATGCCCTGCTCTGTGGAGGAGCCCTGGCACATGTCAGTGTTGTGGAGGACATAGTGGTGTTACGTGCTCCTGTGTCACATGGGAAGTGACTTTGCACAGTACACACACTGACTGCAGGACATGGGTGAGTTGGGAACAGAAAATGCGGCCTTCCCTTTACAGGGAAGCTTGAACAGAGTATATAGAATCTCAAACTCACATGGTGAAATTGTGCCCTGAGGTGACTCTCTCTCTCTCCCATAAGGTTTCATGGAGGGTCGGGGGACCTGAGGAGATGGACAGTTCCCAATCAGGTGGGGATCCTACGTGCCCCTCCTTGATATTGGGGCTTACTAAGTGCCCCCAGGGATCTACAGTGGGTGAGGTAAGCTTTCCTGCTTGCAGGAGCCCGGGTCCCTGTGCCTTTTTCACTCATATCCCAGATACCTAAAGTGGGATATCAGATCACTCCACAATATCTCATCCCAATTGATGTTCTGATGTGCTGCAGAAGCTCTTTGTTGACTAGAACAGGGGGGGAGGGCAGCACTGGGTCCTGCAGAGTGAAGGGATGATCAACTCCAGGAGTGCTCTTCCCAAAAAGCATAGTGAAGAGTGTGTGTTTGTGTGGTGTGCCTTTGGTATGTATGTATATGTCAAGTGTGTGCTGTTATGGTCAAAATGTGCTGTGAGTATGGTGTATGCGTGGAGTTAGTGGGTTGACTTTCCTGTGTGTAAGTGTGTGTGTCATGAGTGCTATGTACTTGGTATAAGTGTGGGGTGTGTGTGTCATTTTCCTTTGGTTTTACTTGTGGTGTTGGTGGAAGTGTTATGAAAGTCTGTGGAGTATCTGTTTTGTGTATGTCAGTGGTATATTGTGGCATGCTCTGTGTGTGTGTCTGTGTGTGGTATATGTGGTTTGTGTCTTTGGTGTGTGTGTTGCATTTATGGTTTGATTGTGAGAGATGTGTGTGTGGTTGTGTGTGGTATATGTTATGTGTGTGTGGTATATATTTGGTGTGTATGCTTGGTATTGTGATGGGAGTGGTGTTTATGTGGTGTGTGGATTTGGAGTGTGTGTAATGTATGTGTGTTATATATGTCATTAGTGTTTGTGTATCTGTGGTACGCATTATGTGGGGGTGATGTGTGTGGTGTGTCCATTATTTCCACGTGCTGTATGGGTTGTGTGGTGTGTGTGTGTTTTTGTGTGTGTAATATAGGTGTGGTGCATGTGTTATGTGTGTGTGATGTGTGTGTGCAGTGAGTGTGGTATGTGTGAGATACATGTGTGGTTTCCATGTCATGTATGTCATGTGCCAAATGCATTGTGGTGTGTGGGGGGGCATACTACAGGTGTTGTGCATGTGTTATGTGTGTGTGATGTATATGTAGTGAATGTGGTATGTGTGGTATTCATGAGATACATGTGTGGCTTCCATGTCATGTATGTGTAGTGTTTTAGTGGCAAATGTGTGGCATGTATTAGGTATATGTGTGTTGTGTGTGTGGTATATGCATGTTGTGAGTATGGTGTGGTGACACGTGTGGTCTTTGTGTTATGGCATATATGAGCTGTGTGCATGCTGTGTGTGTGTAAAATGCTTTTGGTGAATAGTTGGTCTATTTTGTGTGTGTGATATAAACATAGGTGCAGTGTATGTGTGATATTTTGTGTGTCTTCTGTGTGTGTGCATTATGAGTGTGGTTTATATGGTGAGTGTGTGGTGCATGTACACATTGTGGGTTATGTGCAGTGTCCATGTGGGTTATGTGTGGTGTTTGTGTGGTTATGTGTAGTTTGTGGTGGCATATATGTGTGGAGGATTTTGTGGACTCTGTGTGCTGTGTGTGGTGAGTGTGGTTTGTATGTCACGTGTGTGGTTTATGTGTGGTGTGTGTATGTGGTATATGTGGTGTGTGTGGTATCTGTATGTGGTGAATGTGAGGTATGTGTGTGTGGTATATGTGTCATATGTATGTTGAAATTGTGGTGCATGTGTTGTGTGTGGGATAAGTGTTGCCTGTATTTTGTGTGTGGTGTGTTTCTGAAATGTCTTTTATGTGTAATGTATGTGTGGTGTGTGTGATTAAAGTGTGTTGAATGTGGTGTGTGTGGTGTATGCTTGGCTTATGTGTGCAACGTGTGTGTGGTGTACGTGATGTGTTATATGTGTGTTATGAGTGTGTTTTATCTGTTGTATGTGCTGTATGTGTGTTGTCTATGTGTGTTTGCAATGTGTGTGGAGTGTGTGTGTTTTGGATGTGCACTATTACGTGGTGTGGGGGTTCAGCCTGTGTGTGTCACATATATGTGATGTGTGCATCATAAGTTTTGTGTGTGTGGAGTGCATGTGTGTGATACATATGTTGTGTCTGAATAGTGTAGCTAAGTTGTGTTTGGTGCATGTATCATCTGTGTGAGTGTTGCATATGTGTGGTGTGTGAGTGGTGTTTGTGTGGTGTTGGTATGTGTGTACCTTGAGTGAGGCATGATATGCATGATAATGGTGGTTATCTCCATGGTAAGTATTTTACTTGTGTTTTGAGGGGTTGTTTCTGGCTTTTCTGCTTTGTGTTGTGTTGTGTTGAATATGTACGTTCTCTGTAGTGTGTATGTTGTACGTGTTGTGCTTCTGATGTGTGTGTAAGTGGTGTGTGTGTGGTGCATTTGTTGAGCATGGGTTGTGTTGTGTGTATTGTTCCTTTCTGGGTTGGGGTTGTGTAGTGCATGTGTCATGTATGTGTTGTGTGTGAGTGTATGTGTATTCTAGGTGTGGTCTATGAATGATATATGGGTGGTGTGTGTGCTATATGGGTGGTGTGTGTGCTATATGGGTGGTGTGGCAGTGCTGTATGTGTTGTGTGTTGATTTGCATGTGGTAGATGTGTGTGGCATATTTTTCTCATGGAAGTGTGGTACATGCAGTTGTGTGTGGTGTATGTATTGTGCATATGCTTTCAGTGCAGTGTGGGCGTGTTTTTGCAGTATATGTTTGAGGAGTGTGGTGTGATGTGACTGTGGTATATGTCAGTATTTGGAATGAGTGCTTATGTGTGGTATACATGAGTTATATAGGTACTGTGTGGGGTGTCTTTGGTACTTCAGGTGTGTGTGTGTGTGTGTGGTATATGTATGCTGTGTGTGTGTGTGTGTGTGTGTGTGTGTGGTATGTGTTGAAAGTGTGGTATATCTATGGAATGTGTTTGTGTGTGTGGAATAGTGTTGGTGTGTTTGTGTTGTATGTATGGTGTGTCTGCGTGCATTGTGTGTTTGCATGTGTAGTGTATGGACATGGATCCACGTAAATACGTGGTTATTGTGTGGTGTGTATGTGTGTGTGAGTAAGTACATGGATATTGTGGTGTGAATGTGTGGTGGGTTTGTGATATCTGTGCATCATATAAATAAGTTGTATTTGAGGTGTGTGAAGTGTGTATGTATGTGGTATATGTGTGTGGTATGTGTGGTGAGGATGTGATATGTACTGTGTGTGTGGCATATGTGTGGTGTGTTGTATAAAAGGAGCATGCATGATTGGTCTGTTTGTGGTGTGTGTTGTGTGAAGGCAGACTTGGGTGTACGTGGTATGTGCATGGGTAAGGGGTTTTTTGGTGTTGTGTGTGTGTGTGTGTGTGTGTGGAATGTGTATGTGTGAAATAGAATTCTGGTGTATATTTGCTGTGTGTGGTGTGTCGAGGTATATGTATGACATGTGCAGTGTGTGGTATGTGTGTTAAGGATACTGTATGTGCTGTAATACTGCAAGTATTCTGTATGTCTGGTTATTTTGTGACATGTGTGGTGTGTCTGTGTGATATCTCTGGTGTATGTGTGGTGTTTGGTAGGATTTATTAGATAGGTGTGTGGTATGTGTGGTATCTGATTGGAGTGGTTGTGATATAAGTGCTTTGGTGTGTTTTGCATGTATATGTGTGTTATCTCTGTTGTGTGTGTGTGTGTGGTTATGGTATTTGTGTGGTGTGTGTGAAGTGTATGCGGTGTGGTCAGTGGTATGTAGGTGGTTTCTGTGTGTTCACGTAGGTGGTATGTATGGTATATGAGTTGTGATGATGGTATATCCCTGGTGTGTTTGTTCTCTGTGTGTAGTATGTGTTTGTGTGGTATTTGTGTGGCATGCATGTTGTATGTGTGGTACATGGGTGAATATGTGATATATGTGTGTGTCATATGTATTGTGTGTGGTTATGTGTGGTGTTGATCTTTGTGATGCATAATTGCTGGTGTGAAGTGTGTATAATATATATGTGGCGTGCATTTAGTGTGTATAGGTGGTGTTCATATGTTACATATTTTGTGAATGTTTGGCATGTTTGTGGTATGTTTGTTGTCTATGTGTTATGTGTGCTCTATTTCCGGTGTGTATGTTCTATGATTGGGGAGTGTGTGGTATATTGTGGAGTATGTTTGTGGTGTATATAGGTGGCTTTCTGGTATATGTATGATATGCTTGTGCATGTGCTTTATGTGTGGTATGTTTGAGTTAGAGTGTATGTACTACATGTGTGGTGTATATGTGATGTCTGATAGGTGAGGTGCGTGTGGCATGTATGTATGGAGTGTGTGTGTGTGTGTGTGTATGTGTGGTGTATATGTGAGGTATATGCCTGGTGTGGGTGTTGTGTATGTGTGTTTCTGTGTGACATATGTATGTTTTGGGCAGTGCATGTGTAGGGTGTGTGTGTATGGTACCTATGGAGAGTCTGTGGTGTGTGTGGTGTGCATGGGGTGTATTTGTGGTGTGTATGCAGTGCGAGGTATGTATCATGCACATGTAGTTTATGTGTTTTTTGTATTTCTTTAGCATGTGCTTTGTGTGATATGCTGTGTATGTCTTTTATGTGCAGGACATGGTGGTGTGGATGTTGTGTACCTGTATTTTATGTGTAGCTTATATGCGTGGAGTGGTATAGGTGTGATCTTTGTGCGGTGTTTGTGTGTTTTATTTGCGACGTGTGTAACATGTTTGTGATGGCATGCAGCATATGGGTGGTGGGATGGAGTGAAAGTGCTGTTTGTGTGGGCTGTGAAGTGTCTTGTGGTGTAAATGGTACATATTTGGTGTGTGTTTATGTGTTATAGGTGTGGGATAAGTGCAGTGAATTTGGGTTATCTCTGTGCGTGCAGTATATGTGTGTTAGTCTGTGATGTGTGGGAGTATGTGTACATTGGTATATGTGGGGTGTGCATGAAGTATGTGTGGAGTTTGTGGCATCTGTGTTTTATACCTGTGTGGTGGGTGTAGTGTATGTGTCATGTATCTGACTGTGCTTGCAGGATATATGGGCATATTGTATTTCTTTTGTGTGGTATGTGCATGTGGGATATGAGGGCTGTGTGTGATATTTGTTTGATGTGTGTGAGTGAGGTATATGTGCAGCATCAAGAGTGGTGTATGTGTTGTGTACATATAATGTGTTTTCGATGTGTGGAATGTGTGTGGTGTATGGGGGTAGTGTGTGAGCTGTATCTGTCATTTTTGGTGTGTGTGGTTTCTGTGTGTGGCAGAAGTGTAGTAAACATGTGTGGAGTATATGTGTTGTATATGTATGGACTAGATATGGTGTATGTGTGTTTGTGCGGTGTGTGTGTGGTGAAATTATGTTGAATATGTTTTGTGTGGTATATATTTAGCATGTGGTTTGTTATAAATGTGATGTGTGTTTGTGGTGTAACTATGGTACATGTGTGGCATATATCTGTATGTGTTACATGTGTGTTGTTGGTGCAGTTTGTGTGGTACAATATGATGTCTGGGTTAGATGGACTCTGTATGTGGTACCTGTGCTGTGTGTGGTCTATGTTTGCTGTTTGTAGCACGTTTAGTTTGAGTGTCATGTGTGATATTTGTATGGTTGGTGTTTGTGGTTGGTGTATGTGTTGTGTGTGTGCCCATGTTGAGGCTTATATGTGGTATGTGTTTGATGTGTGTGGTGTGAGTGTATGTGTGGTGTCTGTTATATGGGTGGTTCACATGTGGTGTATGTATGTGTTTGCAATAAGTATGTCAAGTTTCTGTGTATGGTATGTTTTTGGTATATGTGTGGAATGTGTATTATATCTGTAGATTTTTCAATGTGTGGGCATTGGTGTGTATGGCATATAGGTGGTAGTTGTGTGGTGCGTCTGGTGTTTTTGTGTGAGATCTATGTTTTATGTATGTGTGGATTAGGTGTGATTTATGTGCAGTGTGTTGTGGCATGCGTTCATGAGTGCATTATAATTGTGAGACATGTTGTGTGTGTGTAGTGTATATTTTCACGTGTGGGTTATATGTGTGCTGTGAGTGGTTTAAGCATTGTGCATGTGGGGTGCAAATCTGTGTTACACCTGTGCTGTTTGTGTGGTGTGTGTTTGGTATTATGGGGTGTGTTTGTGGTGCACGTTTAGTCTGTTAGTGTATGTCTGTTGTGTGTGAGTTTTATGCTGGGTGCTTTTGGTTTATATGTGGTGTGGGCATGGTGCTTGTGGTGTGTGTTTGGTGTGAGGTAGGAGTTTGTTGTATGTGTTTTTTGTGTGGTATATACAATGCATGTTTGAACTGTTTGCATGAGGTGTATGTGGTGGTATGTGTGTTGTGTGTGGTATGTGTGTGGCATGTGTGTGGGGGGAGTGTGGTTATGTGTTTTTGTGTGTTGAGGGAGTTGTGTGTGTGAGTACTATACGCATGTCCTATGTGTGGTGTTTGTATGACATATATGTATTTTGTGTACCGTGGTGTGTATGTTGAGTAGTGTATGTGAACTGTTTGTGGTATATTTGGTTTGTGCGTCACCTGTGTGGTATATGTGTGGCTGTTGTTTCTGATGTATGTGTGCATGTATGCATTGTGGTGTGTCTGTGGTATATGCAATGTGTGTTTGGTGTATGTTGGTCTGCCATGTGTGTGGTGTACTTGTGTATGTGTAATGTATGTGCTGTGTATGCATAGTGTGTATGTTCAGCCTGTGCATAAAGTGTGCTTCTGTGTGGTGTATGTGAGTACTGTTGTATGTGTGTGGCATATGTGTATTTTATCTATAAGGATTTGCGTGTGTGTGTGTGTGGTATGTGTGACATTTGAGTGTGTGGAGAGTGTGGAGTTACGTGTTTTCGTGTGTTGAGGTGTGGGAGATGCGGGAGAGAAGCATCAAAGGAAAAGGCTTCAAAAGGTAAGGGCTGGAGAAGGTGCAAGAACTTAGGCCATGTTTACACAGCTGGACACAGCTGCGGCTTGGTTCATAAGGGACACCTAGAGCCATTAACATTGTCCAGGGCCAGATCCTCCTTCACACCTGACCCTTCCTAGTGTTATAGAAACCAATTCACTCAAAATTCAACCTTGAAAAGCTAAACCATTAGATTAACACACTTGCTTAGCTGACTTTATGCACGTAGTCTTTAGCAATTATCCTAATAAAAAGAAGCTTCATTCTGGTGTTGAGCCTCATTCCGACTCCAGTATGAGGACCTTCACTTAACTGCACTTTGCAGACTCATCTTTTGTGACTCCGGCCATACTCCCTGCAACATTGAGGGAGTGGTGTATGTGAGTACCATATGCATGTCGTGTGTGGTGTATGTCAGATGTGTGTGCAATATGTGTGGTGTTTGTGTGACATATGTGTATTTTGTGTATAGTGTACTATGGTGTGTATATTGCGTGGTATGTGAATTGTTTGTGGGTATATTTGCCTTGTGTGTCACATGTGTGATATATGTGTGGTTGTAGTTTCTGATGTATGTGTGCATGTACGCATGTGTGGTGTGTCTGTAGTATATGCAATGTGTGTGTGGTGTGTGTTGGTGTGCATCTGCTGTGTGTGTGGTATACTTGTAGTGTATGTGTAATTTATTATTGTGTGTGCACAGTGTGTGCTCAGCCTGTGCATAAAGTGTGTTTCTGTGTGGTGTGTGTGAGTGGTGTGTGTTGTCTATGTGTGGCATATGCATGTTATATCTGTAAGGTTTTTCTGGTGTGTGTATGCATGTTTGTTCTGTGTGTGTGTCATGTGTGATGTTTCTGTATGTAGTATACCTGTGGTGTGAATGTGATGTATGGGTCGTGAGTTTGTGCCATATGGGTGGTTATTGTGTGACACATAATACTGTTTATGTGTGTGGTGTATAGAGAGTGTGTGTGGCCTATGTGTTCTGTGCATAGTGTTTGTACATGAATGCCATGAGTGGTAATGCTGTACATGCAGTGTATGGCATATGCATACTGTGTGTATACATTGTTATATGTGTCATAATAATTGGTGTATGTGGTGTGTGTGTGTGTGGTATATGTGTGTGTAATGTGGGTGCTGTGATATTGTGGTGAATACGTGTTGTGGTGTGTAGGTTGGGTGTCTTATATGTGGTATTTGTGAAATATGAGTGTTGAATATATGTTGCATGTGAGGTATATATAGTATGTGGTGAAATTGTGATGTACAGGTTATGTGTGTGGCGTCAATGTGTCAATGTGTGTGGTGGTGCAGAGTATATAGGGTGTGCATGTATTGATATGTAACTTTGGTGTGTGAGGTGTGAGTGGTGTGTGTTTTGTGTGCATGGTGCATGTGTTTTCTCTGTGTGGTGTAGGTATGGAAAATAAGTGGAGTCTGGCGAGGGTGTATGGAACATGTGTTGCATGTGATGTGTATGTGCTGAGCATGTGTGAGGTATACATGTAGTATATTTGTGAAGGTGTGGTGTGCGTATGTGTGATGTATGTATTCCTGTGAGTGGCATGTGTGTGGTGTATTTGAGTGTGGTGTGTCAATGTGTTTGTGTGTTGAATATGTGCAGTGTGTGTGCAAGGGTTGTGCTTTGTGTGTATTTTGCATGTTTTGTATATCTGTGTTGGGACTGTGGTGTGCAAGTAGATCTTAGTGAGTGTTGGCTATATGTTGGGTATTATGTGGTGTAGGTGAACCGTGTGTGGTATATATGAGTTGTGAGTTTGGTATATATGTGGAGTATATGTGCGGTAAGTGTGGTCTGTGCAGTGTGTCTATGTGTGTGTGTGTTATGGGTGGCAGTGATTGGCATATGTGTGGTATGTGTGTTTGTGGTACATAGTTAAGGTGTGGTGACACTACAGTATCTGTGTGATATAGGTGCCATGGAATTGTGTGTGCAAGGTGTGTTAGTGAAATATATATCTTCTACTGTGGTACCTATGAGGTATGTGGTGTGACTGGTGTGAAATTGTGGTGGACATGTGTACGGTGTATAGTTGGCCTGGGTGTGGTACATGTTGGGTGTGTGGGAGGTATA
The DNA here is from genome assembly GCF_018350195.1 of Panthera tigris. Lineage (NCBI taxonomy): Eukaryota > Metazoa > Chordata > Mammalia > Carnivora > Felidae > Panthera > Panthera tigris. Next base: position 134,205 of record NW_024962168.1, read on the forward strand.
TCTATGGTGTATGTGTGGCATATGTCCGTGTTGCATGTGTATTGTTTGGTGTGTGTGTAATGCACGTGTGTCATGCGTATTGTGTAGGGGGATATGTGTGGTGTTCATGTGGTGTGTGTTTGGCATGTGTGTAGTGTGTTTGATGTTTGGCTTAAGCGTTTTGTTTCTGTGAGTGTGGTATATGTGTTCTGTGAGTGGTGTTTCTGTGGTTTCTGTGGGTGTGAGAATCTATGTTGTGTGTCTCTGGTGTTTTTGCTGCAGAGGTTGTATGTGTGGTCTTTGTGAGGAGGGGGGACATGTGTGGTTATTTTGTGGTACACGTGTCATGCATGTGCATATATGTATCATATGTGTGATATGTGTGCCGTGTTTGAAGTTGTGTGTTGTGGGTAGTGTCTGTGTACATGTGTGTAGTATATACATGATACTGATTGGTGTATGTGTGTTTTTATGTGGTATTAGTGGTGCATGTGGTGAGTGAGTGGTGCCTGTGGTGTATGTGTGGTGTATCTGTTCAGTGTATGTCATATATATTTATCTAATACATGCCTTGTTTGTGTGGCGGATATGTGGTGTATCTGTAGCATATGTGTAATGTGTGTCATATGTGTGGGGTCTGGGGGCATATGTGTAATATATGAGGGGCATTGCATGTGTTGGTATATGTGTGGGGTGCATGTGGTGTTCATGTGGAGTTTATGTGTGTGATATCCATGCAGTGTATGTGTCTTGTGTGTGTGTTTTACATGTAGCTTTTTGCATATGCCTGGTTTGTTTGTGTGTCATATGTGTTGTGCGTGCATGGTGTATGTGTGGCATGGGTGTTTTGTGTGTGGTCTGTGTGTAAGGTATACGTGTTGTGTTTCTCTGGTGTGTGCATAGTGTATGACTGTGAATGTCTGGACTATGTGTTTGTGTGTGGTATATGTGTGTATGGGAAAGGTATTTGTGTGGAGTAAGTTAGGGTGTGAGTGATACGTTTTTGGTGTATTGGGTGTGCATTGTGTATTTGTGAATATTGTGTTCTCCATTTGTGGTGAATGTGAAATGTGTGTGGTGTGTGTGCAGTGAAATTGTGATATATATGTTGTGTGTCCATGGGATTTATTTGGCATGTATCCATGAGGATATATGCATGAGGTGTATGTGGTGTATCTATGCAGTATGGTGGTGTAAGTCAGTTTGATTTATGCATGTGTTCTTTGTGTAACATGTGTGTGGTCAGTGTGCAGTGTGGTGGTATAGGTATGGTGTGGGTGATGTATTAGTGTGGTGTGTGTGTGCTACGCATGTGTTTGGAATAAGTGGTTGGTGGTTGTTATGTGTGTGATGTGCGTGTGATATTTGTGTAGTGTGTGAGTGGTGTTTGTGGCATGTTCGCGAGTATATGTGGTCTCTGTGGTGTAGATTATGTATGTGTTTTGCATATATGTGGTTAGTGTCTGCTGTGTGTGTATTACGTGTTCAGTGTGTGGGGTGTGCAGTACAAGTCAGCATATGTGTTCTCCATTTGTGTGTGTGTGTGCATGTGCATGTTTCTGGTGCATGTGAGTGGTATGAGCATTGTAGCACTGTGTGTGTCATATGTGTTTATGTAACACATGCTTAATGAATGTGTGGTGGATGTGGGGTGTGTCTGTAATAAATGTGGGGCATGTGGGGAGCATATGCAGTGAATGTGTGGTGTGTTTGTTGGTGTGGTATGTGTGGTGTGTTGCATGTGAGGCACATGTGTGGTATGTGTGTGTGTGTGTTTACAGCATATGTGTAATGTTTGGTGACACTGTTATCTGCGTGGTGTGTGGTGTACATGTTATATTTCTGTGTGTGCACATGGTGTATTTGTGAATTATGCTTTCTAAGTGGGATGCATGAAGGGTGTGTGTGGTATGTGTGACATGAAATAATGATTTATATTATGTGTGTACCAGGTGTATATTTGGCATGTGTGTGCCCTCTATAGTGTATGGGTTGTGTCAGTGGGTTTTTTGTGTGTTGTGTTTGTGACATGTTTGTGTGCCGTAGGTGTGGTGTGTGCAATGTGTGTGTTTGTGTGTAATATTTGCATTGTGTTTTTGTTTGAGAGATGTGAGGTTGGTGTGTGTTTGATGTGTGTGTGTGTATGTGTGTATGATACAGGTGGTGGATGAATAGTGTTTGATGTGTCTGTGAGTGTGTGTAGCAAATGTGCTGTGTGTGATGTTCACTGTGTGTGGGATTGTTATATGTATGGTTGTTGGTTTATGTATGTTTGGTGTGTGTGTGATCTGTGTGGTATGTGTATTCTGTGTGGTGTGTATCCAGTGAGTGAGTAAAGTATAAGTTGGTGGCATGTGTGTTCTATGTCCATATGTAATATATGTGTGGCATGTATTTGTGGTACATATGTGGCATGTCGGTAATAAATGTGTGTTTCTGTGTAGTTCTTGTGTGGTGAAGGTGTGGTGTGTTTGCTGGCATGCTATATAATTGTGTATATGTTCTGGCTGTGACATGTGACACACATGTAACATGAGTGATTATTTGGATTTTGTATTTGTGGTCTCTGTGCTGTGTGTGTGTGTGTGCATGTGGGTAGTTCAGAAATGTGGTATATGTGGAGCATAAGGGTGTTGTGTTTGTTAGGTGTGTGGTGTATGGAAAAGGCATGTGTATGTGGTTTATAAACAGCATGTCTCTGGTGTATGCATGGGGTGTACATTTCTGTGCATGATGTATGTGAAGTATGTGTGGAATACATATGCTGTATAGGTAGTGTGATGTGTGTAAGGTGTTTGGACTTTGTGATGGATACTTTGTGTATGTGATGTTTTGGGTATGTTATATTTAAACTGTGTGTGCCGTTTACACATGGGATGTGTGTCCATGTGATTTGTAAGCAGTATAAAAGTGTACATACGAGGTTTGAATGTGTAAGGTACTTGCAGTATGTTGTTTTGTGTGTGTGTGATATGTTTGGTGTTGTCACAAATGACAGGATTTCCTTTTTTTTAAGCCTGAATAGTCTCCCATTGTATGGACAGACCACATCGTCTTTGTGCATTTTTTCATCAATGGACCTTCAGTTGTTTCGATATCTCAGCTTTTGCGAATGCAGAACAAGAAAGTGCAGACATCATATGGAAGACCAGATTTCAATATTTTGGATGTGTTAGCCAAAGTGGGATTGCTGAATCAAATTGTAGTTCTTTTTAAATGTCTCGAAGACCGTCCATATTGTTTTTCCATAGTGACTGCATCAGTTTACATTCTCTGTTGGATAACTTTTAAAGGTTATTCATTTATTGAGGGAGCGGTGTAGAATCACAGTCAGAGATTTGATTCCAGAAACCTTGAGATCATGACCTGGGCCCAAATAAAGAGTGGGACACTTAACCCACTGATGAAATTATATGGTCAGGAAGATCGGGCATTCTTGCTGGCATCAGTCTGTTGAGCTACCCTGACTCCATGTTCTTTGTAGGACAGAGGCATGAGGGTGTGGAGAAAAGACAGATTTCCCAGGGGAAAACTTAAGTCCATGTTTACAGTGTGAGAAGACAATGAATTCACAGTGTGTTGTGTGTGTGTGTACGTGCCCGCGTGCGTGTGTTTGAGAGAGGCAGAAACTAAGGGAGAGGGAAAAACAAAGAGAACGAGACACACTCATGAGAGAGAGAGAGAGAGAGAGAGATGTGTGTTTCTCCAGGAAACACGTGACATTGACACTGCACAATAGCCAATGTCTACTGTCAACAAAACTCATACTGCACACTTCCAAGAATGCTGCCGAACGAGACTCAGCAGGAACATTCAGTCCATGCTGGTAACCAAAGCCTCTGTATGCTCTGCCCCATGATCGTATCAAGGAAGAATCCCTGAGTTATTCTTGAGCAGCACCAACAATGTACTGCCATACATTCTCTGTCCTTCTAGGTGTCCCTAAGAGGGAAAAGATGCATGCCGTTCGTGTAAGAAGGTACCAGGCTGTTGCTGAGGTGAGCTTCCCTGTCTTGAGGAACACAAGTGCTTTCTTAGAGTCTTTCCAATCAACTTCTGTTGTCAATATGACAGTGTACATTTTAGACGATATTGTTAGTTTCCCTGGTACGGAGAGTGGTGAGTGGTTGTCTCTTGCCAACTGTAACTTTGGTCAGGGGACATTTACCACTGGCAGTGCAAAACCTGGTCAAAAACAGTGTCATCGAATCTTTTTCATCAGCAGCGATTTTTTCTGCTTGTGTGAAGAGTTTTGTAGTCGCCATCCTAAGTGGTCTTGAGAGACACATCCCCAGGAAAAACAACTTCTGACAGGCATCCTATTCATTTGCTTTTGTGGTCTTTGACTCACCCACTGTGTCCTATCTTATATCCTAAAGTCACCAAGAGAACTGAAGAGTGGGGCAAATACTGTATATCATGATCTCACCCTGATGGTGTTTTCTTTCCTAACATTCATGTGGCCGTAGGAGCACGGGAAAAAGTTATGTATCCTGGAAACTGTTGCTGAAGAATATGTTTGGGTGGTGATGTTTGTGGGGTATTCTTGTCTTCAGTCTGGAGAGCTACCCTGATTCCAGAGTCCTGGGGGGACTGGTGCTTGAGGGTGGCGGGGGAAAGACCGACGTCCCAGGTGAAAAACTATGTCCATGTTTCTACAGTATGCGAAAGATAATGTATTCCTTGTGTGCTGTGTGATTTTGTGTGCATGAGTCTTGGGATGGTTCTGTATGTGTGTGTGTGTCGCGTGATTGTGAGTGTGTATGTGTGTGTGTGTTTTCTTGAGAGACCCAGAGACAGAGAGAGCGTCACTCCGAAAGAGACAGACATTAAAATACAGAGAGAGGGAGAGAGATGTGGGTTTTTCCAGGAGATATGTGCCACTGACACTGCACAATGACCAATGTCTACATTTTCAGAACGTTCTCATACTGCACACTTCAAGGAAGCCCATGCAGGTAACAAAAGCCTCCATATACTCTGACCCATGTTCATATAAAGGAAGAGTCCCTGAATTATTCTTCAGCAGCACCAACTAGGTGTTGACGTGCATTCTCTTTTCTTCTAGGTGTATAGTTGGAAGCATAGACCGTGTGGCTTTTTCAGGCTGACTTCTTTCACTGATATGTATCCAGTTAACATTTACCCATGTCTTTTTGGGGGCTTGATAGCTCAATTATTTTGTTACAGAATATTTCATTGGATGTATTGAAAGTTGGTTATCCTTTCGCCTATTGAAGGACAGTGTGGTTGCCTCTAGTATTGATCATACATAAAGCTGATATAAGCACTCCTGGGTAAGATTTTGTGTGAACACAATCTTTCAACTCAACTGGGTAAATACCGAGCGATAACATTGCTGGATGATACAGGAAGACTGTGTTTTGCTTTATAAGATTTGTTAGACATCACCAGTGAAACCTTCTGAGGCTGGCACTTCCTTTATACATTATTTTTAAATTAATCAATTTTTTCTTTTTTGTATGTAGTTTTAATTTTTTATTATTTTGGTTCGTTAATATGCAGTGCAAAATTAGTTTCAAGGCAGAATTCAGTGATTCATCACTTACATACAACACCCAGGAATCATCACAATTTCTTTCCTTAATACCTGTCCACCCACCTCCCTCCAGCAACACTGTTCTCTATCCTTAAGATTTTCCTGTGGTTTCTCTCACTTTCTTTCTAAACCCCTGATTCCCACGTTTTCATCTGTTTTTTTTTCTTAAATTCCACATGTGAGTGAAATCACATATTTTTCTTTCACTGACTCAATTTCTTTGATACACATCTATTCAGATGATATATTCCTCTTGTGTGGGTTTTGGTAGTTTGTGTCTTTGAAGGAAATAGCCTCTTTCGTTTAAGCTATATCAGAGTTGTTCCAAATATTACTTCAGAATTCTTTCAATGTCCATAAGATCTGTAGCGATGACTCCTTTTTCAACTGATGCTAACCTGTTTTCTCTCTTTTCTTCATGGTTAGTCAGGCTAGAGCTTTAACCATTTTACTGACAATTACAAAGAACCAGCTTTTGTCTTGCTTTTGTTTTCTCTCATAATATCCTATTTTCTATTTCAGTCTTATCTGCAATATTTTTTCCTCCTGCTTCTTTTTATATTACATTACTGTTCCTTGCTTTGTTTCCTAAGGTGGAAGCTTAAATTATTCACTTTATGTCTTTCTTGTTTTCTAACACATGGCATTCAGGACTGTAAATTTCCCCCAACCACTGATGTCCACAATTTCTCATCAAATTATATCTTCACTTCACTGAAAAAAATACTTTTCAGTTTCTCTTGAAACTTCTTTGACCACTGTATTATTCAGAAGTGTATGATGAAATTTCCAGATATATTTGGATTTTTCCAATAATTCTCTTTGCTGTGGATTTCTAATTTAATTTCACAGAGGTGTGAGAGCATACATGGTAAGATTTCTACTCTTTTCAATTCGAGTTGGGTTTTCATGGCCCAGCGTGTGGTCTCTATTGAAGGTTCCATGAGAGCTTGAGAAAAAAGTGTGTTCTTCTTGAGAGACTCTGCTCCAGTAAACTTGACTCCCCTTAGTAACTTTTCTGTCTCTTGGGGGCCAAGGTTTGTCTTGTGTTTTTCGCTCTCATAAATTCCAGAAGAGTTGTGGATTGTTCAGTCTCTTCAGGCTTTTTCTTGTTAGGATGGAGAGAGGTGATTTCCATGCCTCTTGCCTGTGGGGCCCTCTACTTTTGTTTGAACACGCCTTCATGCTCCTTTTCTCCTTAAGGGTGTATTGAGCTCAATATATTTGGGCACATGCTGCTTCTATTCATATAATTAGCTTTCCAAAACAGCTGAGAAGAACGTGCATGGACGTGTTTATGGACCACAATGCACATTTTCTTTTAAATGTTTGCTGTTACCCCCACTTATGGTTTTACAGAAATGTCAGCCATATGCTTTCACTCAACTTTTTACCCTCTGCAGATGTAAGAACTTGGGAAAATAGTATTTTTTTTGTGTGTATGTGTGTGTTTCCTGTTTTTTTAAATATCCATTGAGTATCCAGCCTTTCACACACAACAGTAGATAGTGTGTTGAGATGAAAAGTGAAATAAGAATTATATATGTAGCTAATTGCATAATTTTTATGTAGAGGTCCAGCTTTAAAAAATAACAAGTCTCTATTAATGTTGTTTTGATGTAATGCTTGACTCAGATCTCCTGACTCTTCATCCAGAGCTCTCTTCAAAGGCTACACTATGGTCATTTAGATGACTTGGCAACAGTCTTAGCTTGAGGACTCACATTTAGAAGGAATCAGCCATACAAGACGATACGGTTTCACACATTTGACAACACCAATATGTTATGTAGATGATGCGTCTTTTCCCAGGGCACATTGTTTTCATCATGTTTGATCAGATGTCTGTTGATCCTGGGTCAAGCAACTGATACATTCTGGAAGCATCGTGCACAGTAATTTGGGAAATGGCCACTTACTGTGTACTCAGGCAGTCACCAATGTCATTTTTGAGAACTTTATCTGACACCCTAAAAACCTTGTCTTCTTTAAGATAAAGTGATTATTTTTAGAAAAAGCAGCTGTGTCATGGAAAAAACACTGCCCTGGGAGCTTGGACCCCAGGGTTTGAATGCAGCTCTCAGTTTTGTTAGGTTGTGAGATATCAGACAAGTTATTTCCTTTCTGATTAAACTTCCTGAGCTTTAACACCACAGGCTTTACTTGCATTAATCATCCCACCCTCATGACAACTGTTGTGCTGTACTTTCTGAGGACACTGTTCAGATGGAGAGATTGAAGCACGAAGATTATTGTGACCAAGCTCACAAACTCTTAACTGAAAAGCCAAAATGTGAGAACAGCCCCATGCTGGTATTCTGAGCTTTTGAATTATACTCCCCACACTGACATGGTTGACTCTGAACCATGGAATCAGTAGAAACCAAACAAACTCTTTCCAAGTTCTGTGTATATTTCTGGGACTGTATGCATCTCTGTGGTCACATTGAGGACAGTGTTTGGCATAGCCATCATTGTGAAAACCACATAGAGGGTTCAAATCTGTCTGGTCAGCTCATAAAGAGACTGGGAGGGACAGTATCGAAATCCCTGGTAAATCTCTTTCAGTACTGGGTCACTTCTCAGAAGCTGGCCATAAGCAGGGATTCAGAGATATGCAGGGATGCAGTGTTCTTTGATAGCTTACCTCAACCCTAGAAGTGTTCAAATGCTGGAAGCTATACACCTCAGCAAAAATGGCAAATAAGAACTCAAAGCACCTTTTTGGTTATTAACCCAAAGTGCACTATATTTTTTGCAACTCTTTTACAGAGTTGGGTTAGAGAATATAAAAAGGTACCCATGTCTCACACTGTAACGAACCCTCCCATTATTGGATGTCTGCTTTTAGCTTGGAGAGCTGCCTAACTCAAGGAATACACAGATGAGACAAAAACTGGATGGAAAAATATTATAGGATAAATTATGGTCATTTTAATTCATTTTACCTTTTGAATTTTTTGACTATCTTCTTTTTAGCGTTTTTCATTATTATCATTATTATTGTTATTATTGTTGAAGTAGAGTTGACACACAATGTTACATCAATTTCAGGCATAAAGGATAGTGATTTGACAGGCCTATGTGTTCATTATGTACTCACAAGTGTAACTACTGTGTGCCACCATGCAGTGCCATGATGGTACCATTGACTAAAATCCCTATGCTGGACCTTTCAACACTGTGACTTATGCATTCGATAATTGGAATGCTGTTCCTCCCACTCCTCTTAATTACAGCTAGATTTCAAAGGTATAATTCCAGTATTTACTGGAATCCCATAATGGATCATCCTGATAACTGATTATTGGAAAAATACAATAGAATTATAGATTCCATAGAACAGTATAGAATGACTTGCATTGAACTGAGCTCATCAATAAACAGGTTAAAATCACATGGAAAAACCTTACAAAATAGATTGCAGCCCGTGTGGATCCACAGAGGTAGAAATGGTTTTGCATGACATCATGAAGTTAGTACCAGTTAGTGGGGCTTCACAGCAAGCAGTTTGTGTAATGGGACCCGTTTTTCGAATCGTAGAGCATAGTTTGGTTCCATTTGTAGATCTATTTCACAGTGCTTGAGGTTGATTTTAATGACAAAGCCACGACTCTGTTTATCCTTTCTTTCTTTTTTGTTTTAATTTTTTTTAACGTTTATTTATTTTTGAGACAGAGAGAGACAGAGCATGAATGGGGGAGGGGCAGAGAGAGAGGGAGACACAGAATCAGAAGCAGGATCCAGGCTCTGAGCCATCATCCCAGAGCCCGATGTGGGGCTCGAACTCACGGACCGCGAGATCGTGACCTGAGCTGAAGTCGGACGCTCAACCGACTGAGCCACCCAGGCGCCTTGTTTATCCTTTCTTGTCTGCTGTTCGTCTTGGCCTCTCCTTCCATGAAGAAGGGTGGCTCAACAGCAGTCATATGCATGATTTTTAACCATCCGCATCCATCTACAGAGTTCTCTTGTCCAGGTCAAGGGAGCTCTTTGAGTGATTCATGAGATACAATTCCAAGGGCTGGAAGCTACTCTGTGTCCTCCTAGTCATCTCCAGTTGGGTGGCAAGTTGAAGGAGCTTCCTCCTGGCAAGACAAATGAAGAGACATCTCAATGGGCAGGGAGAGATTGGGACTCCTCCTCACAGTGTGTCCATTTGTACATTTGTGTCCATTCATGCTGTCCATTTGTACACTGACTCTTTCACACTAACAAGGTTGCCTTAAGCTGGAATGTCAAAGACTGTTTCTCCTGCATTTCCTCTTCCTCCTGGTTGCTTTCCTCTCTCAGCTGTTGCTGATAACCTAGCAACAGCTAAGTCCATGCTTATGATCCAGGCAATACCAGTCTTGCCCCATATCCGTACTAACACTGATTGCTGGGAAATTCTGGAGCAACACTAACAATGGACTGACAGTTACTCTGTGTCCTCCTAGGAGGAGCAAAGGAATAAGAGCAAAGGAAGAGGACAGAAGGACAAACAAAATCTGCTTCTATGGTGAGCTTCCATGTCTTTGCCTGAGATAGAAATGTTGACTTCTAGGTTTTGATTATTTTCGAGTGAATTCAGACAAAACAATGTGACAGTGTATTTTTTAGAGGTTAGGTACCATTTTCTCAGGGTAGGAAGAGGAGGTGTAAATTGTACGGCAGACAGAAGAAATTTTTGCTCCTTGAACAAAATATTTTGCTTATTTATTTATTTATTTATTATTGGAGAGAGAGAAACAGAGAGAGAGCATTGTGATTGAGGGAGAGGAGCAGAGGGAGAGAATAATTTAAGTAGGCTTCATGCTCAGCACAGAGCTCCTGATGGAGCTCAGCTCCATCGCTTGACCCTGGAATCATGACGTGAACTGAAATCAGGAATCAGAATTTCAACCATCTGAGCCACTGAGGTAGCTCATTGAATTAAGAACTTTGGAATTACTGCTTGAATGGACTTGTGAGATTCATTCCATAGGAAAAACTCATGTCTTTTCCACTGGTGTATTCTGTGCTTGATTCAGGGGCCTTGACTTTACTGGTTCTTCCAGATCATTTGCTTTCTAATAGTCATTAAGAGAACCAATGACAAGGTACACATATTACACTCATGGTGCTAGTTTTTCTGTAACTGCAGGTGTACTCAGAGGCCACTGTAAATGGTATGTATTCTGGAATCAGTCTCTTGCTAGGAAAACTCTAGATGTTAAGGCAGGTGGTGCATTCTTGTTGTGTTCAGTCTGGAGGACCTTCTATTTCCAGGACTAAGTCATGGGTGTGCGGGGGAAAGATAAAGTTCCCTGGGAAAAAACTATATCCATATTTCCATAATACAAGGGAGTCATGTGTTCCATTAATGTGTTTTGGGGAGAGTGTTCATGAGGCTTGGCGGTGTCTTGTGTGACTTTATGCAGTGTAAATGTGAGTTGGTGTGTGTGAGAGAGACAGCACCACCCCACCCACCCCTACGCTCACACACACACACACACACACAGAGTTGTTCCCCCAGAGGATATGTGCCACTGACGCTGCAAAATTGCAAATGTCTACCTTCTCAAAAAAACTCATATTGCACACGTCAAGTATTATTGCTGAGTGTGGCTCAGCAGTAACATTAAGTCCATGCAGGTGACCACAAGCATCCTTATGCTCTGGCCCATGTTCATATCAAGGAAAAGTCCCTGAGTTATTCTTGAGCAGCACAAACAAGGTACAGACGTGTAATCTGTGTCCTTCCCTTTCCCTAAAAAGGAAAAGCGGAGGGCCGTTTCTGTAAAGAGGCAGCAGGCTGTTGCTGAGGTGAGCTTACCTGTCTTTCCCTGAGGAACACAAGTGCTTTCGTAGTGACTTTCCAACGAAGTTCTGTTGTAAATATGACAATGTACATTTTAGATGATAATGTTACTTTCCCCGGTGGGGAGAGTGGAGAGTGGGTGTCTCTTGCCAACTGTAACCTTGGACAGGGGTACATTTACCACTGGCAGCGCCAACCCTAATAATAAACAGTGTCATAGCAAATATTTCTTCAGCAACAATTTTTCCTGCTTGGGAAATTTTTCCCACTTGTAGGCATCCTAAGTGGTCTTGAGAGACGCATCCCCAAGAAAAACAACTTCTGACAGGCTTCCTATTCATTTGCTTTTGTCGAAATGGGCTCGTTATTTATTTTACCTTTTTCAATACTTAACCACTCTAATATATTGACTTTCCACGGACAAAACGTTAGTATCTCAGAAGGAAGTTCAGGCATTCCAGGAGGTGGGGAGAAGGCAGGGAGTGACTATCTGGGGCCACACAATCTTGCCAAGCACTGAGTTGTAACAGAACAACTTTTCTTCCCCAACATCAAAAACGAATTGCTGTGTGGCAGCCCACCACCAGAGTGGGAGCTTGCCTACTCACTGAGGACAGACCAGTCGCTCCTGACTCTGACCTCTGATGTCAGTCTCTTCCTGCCCCTGAAGTGAGGTGGGCTCTTTCCAGCACCACCTGTATTGAAGTGCATTTGGGTTTTATATTCCCCACTCTATTTGACATCTAACCTGATTGCTTTGCAACATGACACCTTTCTTTGGATTGCATTAAACACACAGGGACACACCACTCTTTGCTTTATGTCTTCGGCTGTGTAGACATTATTAATATAACATACGGGACTAAAGTGGGAAGCCTTCCAGAGGTTGAGCTTTGAGTAATTCTGTGTGATCTCCAAACATGTAACTGGTATCTGGCCCAAGTATAGAAATGTTTACATTCACGTGAAAAGCAGTCTGTCACTTGTGGCAGCTGAATTTTGTCAAATTCTACTGTCACCTGGGAGTGGTGAGTTTGAATATTTTGAGACACATTGGATTAGAAAATGCATTAACATTGAAGCCTCATGATGTCACATTCTGCTCTCATTTTTTTCATACTTTATTCTAAATATTTGAGTGGCAAACAGTTGGTTTTATGATACTGCTGATGAACTCTATGCACAAAGACAAAATAAAAACAAGCGTATTTAGAATCATGAGTCAGTCACAGTAAATCATTAGGCTTTTCCTTCTCTTTTTCCTTTTTCTTTTTAGTGCTCTTTGGAATATGTTCCACACTGGAGCCTCCAGCTTTGTTTTTCTTCCTCAGGATTGCTTTGGCTATTCGGGGTCTTTTGTGATCCCACCAAATTTTGGGATTCTTTGTTGTACCTGTGAGAAAGATGCAGGTGGTATTTGGATAAGGATTGCATTGTGTAGATTGCTTTGGGTAACATAGACATTGTAACAATATTTGTAGTTGCAAACCATGAATATGGAATGTTTTCTCATTTCTTTGTATCATCTTCCATTTCCTTCTTAAGTTTTCAGAGTGCATATCTTAAACTTCTTTGGTCAGGCTGATTTCTAAGTTTCTTACAAAGTATCTTTGGTGCAATTGCCAATGGGATCTATTCGTTGATTTCTTTTTCTGGGTGGGTGGAGGATGGGATAGAGGGGGGATGGGTATTGAGGTGGGCACTTGTTATGATGAGTACCGGATGTGGTCTGTAAGCGACGAATCACTGAATTCTAATCCTGAAACCAATATTGCACAGTAGGCTAACTAATGAGAATTAAATACACATTTGGCATAAAACAGGGAAAACCATGAGCAGATGATTTGATCTTGCTGTTTTTACACCTCCATTTGGACCCTGCTTTCCTGACGCAGACATTTTATCTTGGAGAACTGAGCTCCTGCACACAAATCATTTTATTTTGGTGCTGTGCTTAATGAACATGGAAATCAGACGTAGACGAACATAGGATGTCTTGGGATAAAGAGTTTCCGGGGAAAAATCATAAAACACTTCAATTTCTTGATCAACTTAAAAAGGTATAGCTCAACATACAAGTTCTAGTTTATCTGAATTTATTTTATAGCGAATGAATTCTTTTCAGGACCAAGTAATTCTTCTGTAAATGACGGGATGTTCTCGCCACACCACCATGCATTCAGCCTAGATTCTGCTTTGTTAAATTTTAAAAAGGGAAATGCTATACTCACATGTTAGAGCGGGGACATCAATGATGTGTGATCTCCCATGGTGGGCAAGCCATAGTCAGTTATAGGGTAGCGACTTCCGGGGTTCATTTTTATGCAGAAGAAACACATCTGTATTCTCTTTGTGCCACTGTGACTTTGATATCTACTACAGGTGCCCAAATCTCACCTCTACCAAAGCAAGAAATTTACCATTAGAGCACTGTGTGACTTTGGAAAGGATCTATGTCCTTCTGAAGGACAGATCTCTGTAGGCCCAGCAGCAGAGGCAGGTGTGGAAGGAAACTGTATGATTCTGAGGTAGAATGCTTCTGCCTGGTTGATATGGATGCCTTCCTTCTCTTCTGGGCACAGTAGGTGGCAGAGGGGTGGGATGGTTACTCAAGACCCACTTTTGAGCCGAGCCTTTGCTGCATTGCCATGCTTCTGAAAGCAGGGAGCACACTCATGCGCTGTTGGGCCTGAGTGATGTCCTGCGTGCCAGGTGGTGGACACAGACCTGATCTTTCCTCAGTGGCTCCAAACATTTGCCTGTTCTATGCAGGTTTTAAGGCCTGTCTAAAGCAAACAGGTACACTTAGTGTACAGGTGTGGCTGAACACTCCCCACCTGACACCCTAGGCAGTGTTGATGGAGCCTGATATCACATTCTCTGGAGAACTGACCTGTGTGGTTCTCTATCCAAGCTCTCATTCTACCGTGGGGTGACTGTTCTGATCGAGAGACTAGGACTGGCACAGATCACAGGAGGCGGGAAGAGTCCACAGGATAAGGCTGGCCTCTGCCTTTTTAAGCCATGGTTCAAATCCCTCCTATCAGGTTTTCTGTAGAAATGAGAGAGTTTAATATGCTGGGAGGAATCATGGCCACTTGTTCTCCATGTGGAGAACAAGTTACTTGTTACTCTCCAGTCCCCGCATGTACACTGGCACACATACACTCGTGGTGTGTTCATGAAAAAGGAGACTCTGGAGAAGTGACAAGAGGGTTCGAGCGAGCCCTGCCATGGGGCAGCAGCATCCATTTTCCTACCTGCATGCTCAAATGCCCAAACATGTGCAGGGAATGGCTGAAATTGGTAGGTTTCTGCTGGACCCAGGGTCATCCTTGGCCCAGACTTCAGAGGAAAGGACTAGGGTACTCTGTGGGTACCTGGAATTATGATGAGCTAACTTCCTTGAATCTGTGAGGAAGATGACACAATGGAGGTTTCCGAAGAGAATGATTTGATTGTCATAGGATTAGAGCATCCATTGGAAAAGTTAAAGTGGCCTAGAAGATTCCTTCCAACATGCTGTAATTTGGTGAGACAAATTGCCAGACACGTACCTGGTCCACTCCAATTTAATTTTTTGTTCTAGGAATAAGTATACAGGTGACATTATCACATGTTCAATTATCACATATGTTCACATATTCAATACAAACACATAGTTTTCCAAAAGCTCTAATGCATTCCTTTTACAAGACCTGTGTGCTACGTTTTCCTTTTGGAAGAAGTTTCCTTTGAAGTACAAGTCTCTATTTTAAATGGCCTGTTGCTGTTTTCCACCATCCCTGCTGACCCATGGACACCTCCCCCCCCACCCCTTTCACTTCTGTCTTTCTCATTGAACATCATCTCCACATGGCACCGGTCATGTTTTCATGGTCACAAATAAAGATATAGTGCTGGGCACAGAACAAGGATGGGTGGTGGTTAAAGGAACTCATACAAAATGAACCTGTATTTGAGGTGGGTCAAGAGCGTCACAAGTGCAGGCCCAGGATGGCAGGCACGGAGCATTTCCCACTGACCTTCCATTGCAAAGCCTCCTGTATCTATCTGTAAATTATTGTCATCCTGATTTGTCTTCAATTCCTGCCAATTACTCCTAAATATTTCTGCATGCAAGGTAGCAGGAGGAGGCCACATGTGTATGTTATAATTATATATGGAATTTATAGATATTTTATATAATTATATAATTAATAGATAATATAATTATTATATAAAATATATTATATATTCTATTATATATGGAAATCATATGTATATATAATCCATATAATTATATATATATATATATAATTCCACTATCTATCTATCTACCTATCTATATTCTTTATCCATTCATTGATTGATGGACACTTGGGATGCTTCCATATCTTCGCTATTGCAACTCATGCTATAAATGTATCCTTTTGAATCAGTGTTCTTTCATTCCTTGGGTAAATACCCAGTAGTGCTACTGCTGGATCATAAGGTTGTTGTATTTTTAAATTTTAGAGGAGCTTCCATATTGTTTTCCACTGTGGCACCACCACTTTGCATTCCCAAGAAGTTTGTTTTCTCCACATCCTTGCCAACACCGATTGCTTCTTTTGTTGTTGAATTTTGCCATTCTGACAGGTGTGAGGTAGTAGCTCACTTTGGTTTTGATGTGCATTTCCCTGATGATAAATAAGCATTTCTCATGTGCCTGTTGGCCATCTGCATACGTTTTTTTGGAGAAAGGTCTGCTCATGTCTTTGGCCCAGGTTGTAATTGGTGGGGCTTGTGTTATATATCACTTCTTTATCTACTTTGGATACTAGCCATTTATTAGATATGTCCTTTGCAAATATCTTCTGCCATTCCGTAAGTTGTTTTTTCGTGTTGTTGACTGTTTCCCTCACTGTGCAGAATCTTTTTATTTGATAAAAATCCCAAGAGTTTGTTTTTATTTTAGTTTCTCTTGCCTCAGGAGACAGATCTTTGAAAGAAGTTGCTGTGGCTGATGTCAAAGAAGTTACTACCTGTGTTCTGTCCTAGGATTTCTATGGTTTCAGGTCTCACTTTTAGGATTTTCATCCATTTTGTCTTTATTTATGTGCATGGTGTAAGGAAGTGGTTCACTTTCATTCTTTTGCTTGATGCTCTCCCCTTTCCCCAACACCTTCTTTGAAGAGACATTGGATATTCTTTCCTGCTTAGGTGAAGACTAATCGAATATATATTTCTGTGTGTGTGTGTGTGTGTGTGTGTGTGCATCTCGGTGTTTTCTATTCTGTTCTATCTTTTAAAACTCATGTAATTAAATTGAAGTTGAATAACATACAGTGTAGTATTGGTTTCAGGAGGAAAACCCAGTGATTCATCACTTACATGTAACACTGGAGCTCATCCCAACAAATGCCCTCCTTTAATGCCCATCACCCATTTAGCCTATCCCCCCACCCAACACCCTTTCCGCAACCCTCAGTTTGTTCTCCGTATTTAAGAGTCTCTAATGGTTTGCCTGCCTCTGTATTTTTATCTTCTATTTTCCTTCCCTTCCCCTGTGTTCCTCTGTTGTGTTTTCTTAAATTCCACATGAGTAAACTCATATATTTGCCTTTCTCTGACTGACATATTTCACTTCACATAATACACTCTAATTCCATCCACATTGTTGCAAATGGCAAGATTTCATTCTTTACCATCACTCAGAAGTATTCCACTGTGTGTGTGTCTGTGTCTGTGTGTGTGGTGTATACCACAGCTTCTTTATCCACTCATCAGTCAATGACATTTGGGCTCTTTCCATACTTTGGTTATTGTTACTAGGGCTGTTATAAATTTGGGGTGCATGTGCCCCTTTGAAGCAGCACTCCTGTATCCTTTGGAGAAATACCTAGTAGTGCAATTGCTTGGCCATAGGGTAGTTCTATTTTTAATTTTTTGAGGACCCTCCATACTGTTCTCTAGAGTGGCTGCACCAGTTTGCATTCCCACCAACAGTGTTAAAGGGTTCCCCTTTCTTAATGTTTTTATTTATTTTTGAGGGGGGGAGGGGCAGAGAACGAGGGAGACACAGAATCCAAAACAGGCTCCAGGTTCTGAGCTGTCAACACAGAGTCTGACACAGGGCTCAGACCCAAAACTGCAAGATCGCGACCTGCGCCAAAGTTGGACGCTTAAGGGTCCTAGTCACCCACGTGCAAGGGTTCGCCTCTCACCACATCCCCGCCAAATCTGTTGTTGCCTGTGTTGTTAATTTTAGCCCTTCTGACAGGTGGGAGTTGGTATCTCATTTTGGTTTGCTTTGTATTTCCCTGATGAGTGATGTTGAGTATCTTTTCATGTGTCTGCTAGCCATGTGGATGTCAGAAGACATCCTTCTCTTCTCTTGATCTGTGTGTGTCTATTTTTGTGCCTGTGATACAACTTGAAGTCTGGAATTGCCATGCATCCTGCTTTGCTTTTCTCTTTCAGGAGTGCTTTGGCTCTTTGTGGTCTCTTATGGTTCCATAGACATTTTATGATTGTTCTAGTTCTGTGGAAAATGATAGGGACTACATTAAATGAATAGATTGCCTTGGGGACAATAGACATTCCAAACATACTTCTTTTTCTGATCCATGAGCTCAAATGTCTTTCTATCTTTGTGCAATCTTGGAGCACCTAGGTGGCTCAGTTAAGCGTCCAACTTCGGCTCAGGTCATGAGCTCACCGTTCGTGGGTTCGAGCCCGGTGATGGGATCTGTGCTGAGAGCTCAGGGCCTGGAGCCTGCTTCAGAATCTGTGTCTCCCTCTGTCTCTGCTCCTCCCCCCTCACACTCTGTCTCTGTCTCAAAGATAAAGATTAAAAAAATTAAAAAAAAATCTTTGTGCCATCTTGAATTTCTTTCATCAGTGTTTTATAATTTTCAGGGTATGGTCTTTCTTCTGTTTGGTTCATCATTCTTGACATGTCATTCTTCTGAGTGCAACTGTAAATGAGATTGTTTTCTTAACGTCTCTTTCTGTGGCTTCATTGTTAGTCTTTGGAAATGCAACAAATTTCTGTATATTGATTTTGGATCCTGAGACTTCACTGAATTCACCTATCGATCCTAGCTATTTTTATTGTGGAGTCTTAGGGTTTTGTATATATATTATCCTGTCGATAGTGAGAGATTTACTTCTTCCGCACTGATTTGGATTTCTTTTGTCTGCTTTGTCTACGTTGTCTGCTTTGGCTACATCTTTCAGTCCTATGTTGAGTGAAAGTGGTGAGAGTGGACATCCTTGTGTTGTTCCTGCCTTACGGGAAAAGCCGTCAGTATTTTCTTATGAAGGATGATGTCAGCTATGTTTTTCATAGATGGCCTTTGTTATGTTGAGTTATGCTCCCTCTACACCTACTTTGCTGAAGGGTTTGTTTCTTTGTTTTTTTTTTTTTTTTATCATGAATGGATTGTGTATATTGCCAAATGCATTTTCTGCATCTATTGAAATGATCTTGTATGGAAACCAATTTGACAGTAAATTTCATATATAAAAAAAAAAAAAAAAAAAAAGAAATGATCTTATGGTTCTTAACCTTTCTCTTATTGATGTATCACAATGATTGGCTTGAGAATATTGGACCACATTTGTGACCCAGGAATAAATCCCAGTTGAACATGGTCATTGATATTTTAATGCATTGTTGAATGATGTTTGCTATTCTTGTATTGAGAATTTTTGCATGTATGTCCATCAGGGCTATTGGCCTGTGCTTCTCTTTTGTAGTGGTGTCTTTTCCTGGTCTTGGTATCAGGGTAAGGCCGGCCTCATAGAATGAATTCAGTTTTCCTTCTTTTTCTATTTTTGGGGATAGGTTAAGAAGAATAGGCATGAAGTCTTCTTTAAGGGTTTGGTAGAATCTGCCTGTGAAGCTATCTTATCCTGGATATTGCTTGTTGGAACTTTGTCATTACCGACTTCATTTCCTTACTGATACAGGGTATCCGTCTGTCCAATTTTCTATTTCCTCCTGTTTCGATGTTGGTCGTTTAATTTTTTCTAGGAATTTAATCATTTCTTCTAGGTTGGCAATTTGCTGGCATGTATTTTTTCATATTCCCTTATGAGATTGTATTTCTGTGGTGTTGGTTGCTATTTCTCCTTTCTCATTTGTGGTTTTATGTATTTTAGTGTTTTGGGTTTTTTTTTTTTTTCTGTGATGTCTGGCAAGAGGTTTATCAACTTTATTGGTTTTTCTCAAAGAACCAGCTTCTTTCATTGATCTTTTCTGTTTTCATTTTCTCTCTCTTCTTTCTTTGTCTTTCTTCTTTCTTTCTTTCTTCTTTCTTTCTTTCTTTCTCTTTCGTTTCTATCTCATTTATATCTGCTCCAAACTTCATGATTTCCTTCTTTCTGCAGGTTCTAGGTTTGATGGTTGTTCTTTATCTAGCTTCTTTGGACGCAAGATTAGGTTGCTTACTTGAGATTCCTCTTGCACCTTGAGGCAAACCTGTATTGCTGGAACGCCCATCTCAGAATTGGTTTTGCTACACCCAGCAGTTTGGGATCATTATGTTTTCATTCTAACATTTTTCATTGCACTTTAAAAAGCTTTAAATTCAAGCTAGTTAACATGTAGTAAAATAATGATTTCAAGAATATAATGTAGTGATTCATCACCTATGTATAATTCCCAGGGCTCATCCCAACTAGTGTCTCCCTTTATGCCTATCACCCATTTAGCACACCCCCCACCCAAACCCCACCAGCAACCCTCAGTTTGTTCTCAGTGTTTAAGAGTATGGCTTGTCTCCCTCTCTGTTTTTATCTTATTTTTGCTTCCCTCCCCCTCATTTCATCTGTTATGTTTCTTAATTCCACATGAGTGAAAGCATGCAATATTTGTCTCTCTCTCTCAATGACTTTATTTCACTTAGCATAATACATTCAAGTTCCATCCACATTGTTGCAAATGGCAAGATTGCATTCTTTTTCATCGCTGAGGATGAAAATCCTCCATTGTACATATATACCGCATCTTCTTTATCCATTCGTCAGTCGGTGGATATTCAGGCTCTTTCCATATGTTGGCTATTGTCAATAATGCTGCTATAAACTTTGGGGTGCATGTGCTCCTTCAAGTCACCACTCCTATATCCTTTGGATTAAGTACTTCTAGTGCAATCACTGAGTCATGAGGTAGTTCCAGTTTTAATTTTTTGCTGAACCTCCATCCTGTTTTCCAGAGTAGCTGTGCCAGTATGCATTCCTACAAGCGGTAACAAAAGGATTCCTCTTTCTCTGCATCCTTGCTAATATCTGTGCTTGCCCAAGTTGTTAATTTTAGCCATTCTGACAGGGTGGTATGTCACTGTGGTTTGGGTTTGCATTTCCCTGATGATGAGTGATGTAAAGCGTCTTTTCCTGTGTCTGTTACCATGTGAAACTCTTCTTTGGAAAAGTCTGTGTGTGTGTCTTTGGCCCACTTCTTCACCGGATTATTTGCTTTGGGGGTGCTCTTTATAGATTTAGATCTTTCCATGAAGTTTTAAACTTTCTTCTCCTCCTCCTCCTTCACCGCCTTCTCTTCCCCTTCCCACTCCCCTCCTTCTTTTTCTTTTCTCCTCCTCCTCCTCCTCCTTCTGTCTTCTTTTTTCCTTCTTTTCTTCTTTCCTTCTTCTTCCTTTATTCTTCTTTTCCTTCTCCTCCTCGCTCTCCTCTTCCTCTTCCACCTCCTCCTTGTCCTCCTCCTCCTTTCTTTTTCTTCTTCCTCTTCTTCATTTCCTGGCTGACACATTCGTTATTTAGTAGTATGGCATTTAACCTCCATGTATCTATGGTCTTTGCAGATGTTTTGTTATGGTTGACTTTCATAGTGCTGTTGTCAGAGAAGGTGCATGGAATGATTTCAGTGTTTTTTTTATTTGTGGAGATCCATTTTGTGACGTAACATGGGATATGTTCTGAGAATGTCTGATATATATGCACTTGTAAAGAATGTGTATTCTGCTGTTTTAGGATGGAATGATCTCAATATATCTGTTAAGTCCATCTGGGCCACTAGGTCACTTAAAGCCATGTTTCCTTATTTTCTGTTTAGATGCCATGTCCATTGTTGTCAGTGGGGTGTTAAAGTCACCTACTTGTATTGCTATGAATTAGTTCCTTCTTTCATTATTAAGTGTTTAATGTCTTTGGGAAGGGTCCTAAGTTGGATCAATATATATTTACAAGTGTTGTATCTTCTTGCTGATTCTATTATGATATAGTGTCCTTTCTGTCTGTTGTTACAGTTTTGGTTTTAAGGTGTGTTTTGACTGATATAAGATGGCTACTCCAGCCTTCTTTTGACAACAATTTGCATGACAAATCCTACTCCATCCTCTCACTTTCAATCTGCAGGTGTCTTCAGGTCTAAAATGGGTCTCCTGTAGGCAGCATGTGGGTGGGTCTTGTCTTTTAATCCATTCTGCCTCCCTATGGTTTTAATGGGATCATTTAGCCCATTGACATTCAGAGTAATTATTGATGGATACCATTTTATTACTTGTTTTGTGATTGTTTTGGAAGATTTTCTCTGATCTTTTTCTTGACATTCTCTCTTTCATGTTCTCCTGATTTTCTTTAGTGATATGTTTGGATTCCTTTATCTTAATTCTTTCTGTCTTTATTAGTGGGTTTTGATATTTGGTAACCTTTCGGTTTGTATGTAACCTCTATTATATGTAGCTGTCTACATTAAGTTAGCCATAATTTGACGGAACCCCTTGTTTTCTCCTTTCCTCCACACGTTTGAGGTATATGGTGTTTTATATCCTTTTCTGTGAGTTCCTTGACTGGCTTATGTACAGAAAAAATCATTTAACTGCGTTTTCTACCTCTATGCTGACACTTTTCATCTGCCCATTCCACTGAAAGAGTTCCTTTTAATATTTCTTGAAGGTCTGGTTGAGTTATCATGAACTGTTTAGTTTTTGGCAGTCTGAGAAACTCTCCTTATATTCTGAAAGATCCCCATGCTGGAAGGAGTATTCTTGACTGCAGAACCTGACCCTTAAGGCTGACCCTCACACTAACAAACTCTCTCAACTGAGCCCTCCAAGTAGGCCTTTACCATTTTCCATGCACTAACCCTAAGCCAAACCATGGCTCTGACCTTAATAGGGCTTGAATGGTAGTTCTGAGGAAATTATTTGCGACACATGACTGATGCCAGGTGACTCAGCCAGGGACAAGAAAGCTAGTGGTGCCATTTGCAATGACCAAGATGCAGCCTCAGAGAAGGATTCTGAACAAAATTCTACCCTGGACCACACAATCAGCCTAAGCCAAAGCCTGTCACAAATCCTGAGTTTTGCCCTCAACTCAGCGCTCTGTGGGGGTTCTGCACTGCAGGTGAATGGACCATTACCATCTGCCATGCCCTACACCTAACCCTAAATATGACTCTGTTCCTACCAAGGCCTGGATCCCAGGTCTGACCAAACAAGGAATTTGGGAAACATGACTAACCCAAGATAATTCAGACAGGAATGGAGAAGGACGTTCTGCTCTTTGTAATGACCAGGACGGAGCTCAAATATAGGATTGTGGACCAACACCTAAGACTCACCCACACCATCACCCTAGCACTGAATACTGTCCATAAGCCTGAGCCTCACCCTAACATTTATCCTCCTCTCAGACCTTTAGGGAGGTCCTATGTTTGAGGAAGACACCGACTTGGGATCCATGACCACTGCAAGATTATTCAGCCAGGAACACAGAAGGAATCCATGCCCCTGGCCATGACTGGGACGGGGCAAAAGAGTATGATTCAGACTGAAAATCTAACCGGACTGCACACCATCAGCCCAGCCCCTGCACCTTAGGCTGCACCTGGGCTGATCCTCATCCTATCCCTCATCCTCAAATGACCTCTACAGTGAGGGAAATGTGCCTTGCTGGCGGCTAGGGCCCTATAGTCTCCTGGGCCTTAACACTAACCTTTCCCATGGATGTGGTCCTCCCAAGCCCACATTTCAAGTCTCGGGAAACAATGGGTTTGGGTTTGGGACACAAGACTCACTGAAGTGGACGCAGCCGGGGACACAGTGGCAAACTGTGCTATCGGGCATGAGGATGGAGCTAGAAAGTATGATTTTGTGTGAAAACCTGACGCTAAGCCACACGATACACCTAGCTCATGAGGCCAAAAACTAAGCCTCACCTTTACCCTTTGTGTTGCCATCACCTGAGCTCTCTGTGAGGGGCTAGGCACTGCTGGTGGATAGGCCTCTGCTATCTTCTGGCTCCCAACCCAAACCCTAGCCTTAGCTCCATCTCGACCCAAGAGCGAATCACAAGATGAAGGAAACAATGGATTTGGGACAAATGACTGACTCAAGGGGCTCAACCAGAGACACAAGAAGAAATGGTGCTGGGTGCAAAGATCAGACCTGAAGCAGAACTTGAGGCTGACCCTCACACTGATACTTAACATCAACCAAGAGATAAGCCTTGACCATTTTCCTCATCCTAACCATAACACTAGCCACAGCTCTGACCCTACATGGGCCTGAACACTAGGTCTGAGGAAACAATGGATGTGGAACACACGACTGACCCAAGTTGCTTGGCCAAGTCCATAAGAGAAAATGGTGCCATTTGCAAAGACCATGATGGAGCCAGAGTGTATGATGCTGGGTAGAAACTATCCCGTATCCTAGACCACCCAGTCGGCCTAGCCCTTTACCCCAAACCAAACCCTTGATGGACACCCGGACACTCGGGCTCAACTGAGCACTCTGTGTAGGTCTTTGCACTGCCAGCGGATAGGTCCTTATAGATTGTCCACAGCCTAACCCTAATCCTAGCCATTGTTCTGGGCCTACTTGGGCCTGAGTGCTGGTTCCAAGGACACAACTGAATTATGATACATGAATGATAAAAGATAACTTGGTTAGGAACAAAGAAGGATACAGAGCCATTTGCAAGGACTGGCATGTAGCCTTGAGAGCAGGATTCTGAGCAAAATCCTAACTCTAGACCACACAATCAGCCGAGCCCTTAAACTGAGACCAAAGCCTGTCGCAATTTGTCACTTTAGCCCTCAACCCAGCCCTCCAGGGAGGGTTCTGCACTGCCAATGAATTGACCCCTACAAACTGCCAGGCCCTAACCCTAACCCTAGTCATGACTATCCCCACCCAATCCGGATCTCAGGTCTGACCAAACAAGGAATTTGGCACACAAGACTGATGCAAGATTCCTCAGTCAGGAATAGAAAAGGCAGTTGTGTGGTTTGCAACAACTGAGATAGAGCTGGAGCGAAGGATTGTGGGCAAATACCCAACCCTAACCTTCACCATCACCTTAGAGGCCTAGGAACACAGTCCATAAGCCTCACCCTCACCTAACACTCAGCCCTTCGGGGAGTGCTCTGCAGTACCGGCAAAGAGATCGCTAACATCTCCTGGTCCATAATACAAATAGTTGAAAACTAGTTTCTCTCTGGGTGTCATTCAGCGTGAGTGTCTCAGAGAAATATCCTTTCCTTTAAGTTGGGGAATCTGGCCAAGTCCTTAGGTCTCTGGCATAGGTTGGGACACAGGACCCCTCATTTGCCTTTCAGAAGTGTGCTGACAATGGGAGGCATAGGGGCCTTGAAGGTGCCCAGCAGAGTGTCCATGTGTAGGCAATGCTAGGGTTTGGCAGGGAGCTGGTCTTCCTTCTGGTTGAAGGAGAAACCACGGTAGACATTTCATTCCCAGCTTTGTCCTCCTCTCCTCTGTAATGTAGAAGAAGCCTAGCCTCCTTCTAGCCCTTCCCATCCATTTTCTGTTTCCTTAACTAGGTCATGGGTCACAACCAGGTGGAACTTGTCTGTCAGCCACATAACCAACACCGGGGTTTGTGATGAAATGCCACTCTGGTCTTGTGCCATGGGAGAGCCATCAGTTCCTTTATGCCAAAGAAGAATGAGCCTCGTGTCCATGAGCGCCTGTTGCTTGGCCCAAGTCATCTCTGTGATGGGTAGCCAGCTTGCCTCCCTCCCCTGGCTTATTGAAATGTCTTCATCCTCTTAGGCAGATGGATCAAGCATGCACAGTAGACGGCAGGACAATTCAGCCCAAAAAAGCCCTTATAAGGAATACTGCACCTTGACTTGGTTACAATACCCCAAGCACCAATGGGACCCCTAACGTGCTACCCTTGAGTCACTGCTCCTTCTCTGCCTGACGGGGAGGGCATACAAAGGAGCCAAGGTCCAGAGCCTTCCTTCTCTTTCTGAAAGAAAAGTGTAGGCCTCATGCTAACTGAGCACCCAGGTGTAGGCAATGGATGTTTCCCTTTGCCTCGGCCCATGGGTGTTTCTTACTATAGTTAGCTTCTCAGGAGATTGTGCTAAGTGGGTCCTCAGCTTCCTCCTGCTTTCCTTTGTAATGAGGAACTCTGGCCCTCTATTTATTTCCATCCTTTTGCTATTTTCTTCAAACTAGCATCTTGCTGGAGTCCATTCAGAGTCAATATCTCAGAGAAACATCCTCCCCTCTAAACTGGGGCCTCTGGCTGAGTCCTGGTGACTCTGGCATAGATTGGCAATAGGACCTCTCATAACTTCCTATTACAACTCCGTTCTTAACGACAGGCCTAGGGCATATGAAGGTGCCAAATTGGATATGGATAGATATGGGTAGGTAGTCCCAGAGGTTTGGAGAGGGACTGGCCTTACATATAGAGCAAGGAGAAATGCAGGTAGATAAACGGAGCTAGCATAACTCATTCCCATTAGTAATGTAGAGACTTGGCCTCCCTTGTAACCATTCCCACCAATTTGCTACTTTCTAAGTCCTGAGTCACATTCAGAAATGATTGGGCTGTCACTCACTTCACACAATCAAAACCCAAAGATTGGTGCTAAACTCCCATTGTGAGAGCAACCAGTAACTTCAAATAAAATAAAGGATGGCCTTGTTGTCCCTGAGTGCTTGGTGCTTGGCCACGTCTGTTTAAATGCAGTAAGGGCATGTCTGCCCTCTTTCTGTGCCAAACATGATTCCCATATGCACACTATTCTTCAGACCTGGTCAGCACAGAAAAAGCCCTTTGAGGAGTGACTGTATCAGGTCCAGGTCCCAAACACTTGATCCCCAGCTGGGAGCAGGAGATCCTTGCCTCTACTTCAATGTTGCATTTATTTCCTGATAGGAAAGACAGGAAAAAAATCACCAAATACAGCTTCTCATATTTCTTAACAAAAATACAGAACTCCTGCAGATTTTCACTCTCATGTATAGCCAATGGAGGTTTCCTTTTCCACCAGCTCTCAGGTGTTTCTTACTCTTCAGCCAGCCTGCCAGGAGATAGGAGAGGCACTGAATTCTATATCCCACTCTCTTCTGTAATGAAGACCTTTGATCTTCCAGGTGCCTATGTGATTTTATTGCTCTTTTCTCAAACTAGGTTCTTCCTGGGAGCCATTCAGAGCAAGAGCCTTAGAACAATGTCCTCTGTTTAAATTAAAACATTCCAGGATCCCCTGGAGCTGTGCCAGGTACAACCCAGGTCCAAATATTGGTCTTGAGTTCCCAGTCAGTTCCTCAGCCAATTGATGGCTCTCAGTGTCTGGTATGCCAGAGGAAAGCAGGCCTCTGTGTCCCTGGGGGCTTGGTGCCTAGTCAGCAAACAGCCAACCCCCAAGCTCACAGCTACGAGGAGTATTCTCCTTTGGGACATCCGATGCTGATGGCTGAGCACAGGACAGAGTGGGAACCCGATGCCCATCCCTGGGTGCCTGTTGAGTGCGTGTCAGCTCCATGGCTCCTAAGAGTGAATCAAGAGGCAGTCAGAAACACAGGAAAGCAGAGGAGATGGTTGCAGTCAGGACCAAAAGGCATTTGATATTTCCATCCAATGGGATAGAATGCGATCAGTGTGGAATGGAGAGGTTTATCTTCATTTTCCCAAGACATAGCAAGGGAGCCAGCTCTCAGCCTGTAAATCTGCCTGAACCTCCCCACACACAGCTCTTGGCGGGACTCCTTCTGATGCCTTAGGGCTCTGGATGTCCATGTAGTCCTGAAGCCACAAGGCCAGGGACTCCGACTCCACCTGTCACACGACCGTGTGGGGCTGGTCCCCATTGGACATCTGCAGCCAGATGTATAGTACTCTAAAAGACTGAGTTTTTATGGACCCCAAGACGAACCTTGATGGATGATAAAGCAATTTTGTGAAGCTGGATAAACCGAGGGCCAGTGTTCTTCGTGTTTAGAAGAACCTGACTAGCGCAATGTATTCACAATCTGGCTAGCACAGGAATCAAACGAATTTGGGGGGGGGGGTCTTTGGCCACAGGAGTGTTCCAAAGGATTCCCGTTGGAGCCCTGTGAGCCAGAGGACCACATTTCCCCCCCCCCCCGAGAAATAGAGCAGAACTTTGCATTCTGGTGGGTTTCAGCCCATATTATTGGTAGAGAGGGTCAGCAGTGGCTCTGTGATATGAAGAATGTGCTTCCATGTGATGATCAAGATGTTGGAATGAATCTTGATGCACTATTTACTCAAAAGGCTTTTTGTGCGCTGATCATGTCGTGGAGCATGGTGTGTTTTCACAGACTGTGTACTTCTGGATGAGGGTAGCTCCATCCATTCGGGGTGGGGGTCAACATGGCTCCCATTCCTATGATACTGTTGCCTGCCCAGCACCAGGGGAGCAAAGACATGGAGGGGTAGTTCTCCTCTGGGACATCGAGCTCTGAGAGCCCTGCATCGGGTCAGGGATGGCTTGGAAACTCACCTACCAACCAGGGATCTCACTTGGTGTATGAGGACAGACACAGTGCGTCACACTGTACTTGTAGGCACCTAACGCTAGGCCATTTCCTGGTGCTTTTACACAAGAGTTTAAGAATAGTTCTGTTCAAGTACACCTTTAGCCCCTTTCTCTCTCTTCTTCTTCTGGAATTCCTATGATACAGATAGTGTTCGGTTTGATTGCATCTCTTCCTTCTGTAATTCTCCCCTCATGTTTCTGGATTTTTTAAATCTCTTTTTCTCAGCTTCCTCTCTTTCTATAATTTTATCTTCTAATGGACCTAATCTCTCCTCTGCCTCCTCAATCCGTGTTATGGCTGCCTCCATTTTATTTCGCACCTCATTTATAGCATTTTTTTAGTTCCTCATGACTATTTCTTAGTCCCTTGATCTCTGTAGCAATAGATTCTCTGCTGTTCTCTATGCTTTTTTTCAAGCCCTGCGATTAATATTATGACCATTATTCTAAATTCTTGTTCCATTATATTGCTTAAATTGTTTTTGATCAGTTCATTAGCTGTCATTAGCTACTTCCTGGAGTTTTTTTGAGGAGAATTCTTCCGTTTTGTCCTTTTGGGTAGTCCCTGCGGTGGCTCCAAACTGCAGGGCACTTCCTCTGTGCTGCTGGGAGTTACATGTTGGTGGGCGGGGACGCAGTCAGACCCGACATCTGTCCCCAGCCCACCGCTGGGGCCACAGTCAGACTGTGTGTACTTTACCTTCCCTCTCCCAGGGGCAGGACTCACTGTGGAGTGGTGTGGCCCCTGTCTGGGCTACTTGCACACTGCCAGGCTTGTGGTGTTCCTTCCATGGGACCTGACGTATTCGCCGGGATGGATCGGCAAAGTGCACAGGGGCAGGATGGGCAAGCTTAGCTCGCTTTGACAGACACATAGACCAATGGAATAGAGACTCCAGAATTGGACCCACAAACGTATGGCCAACTAATCTTTGACAAGGCAGGAGAGAATATCCAGTGGAAAAAAGACTGTCTCTTTAACAAATGGTGCTGGGAGAACTGGACAGCCACATGCAGAAGAAAGAAACTGGACCACTTTCTTACACCATTCACAAAAATAAACTCCAAATGGATAAAAGACCTGCCTGTGAGACAGGATACCATCAAAACCCTAGAGGAGAAAGCAGGAAAAAAAACCTCTCTGACCTCAGCCACAGCAATTTCTTACTTGACACCTCTCCAAAGGCAAGGAAATTAAAAAGCAAAAGAAAGGGAATTTTAATTGAACTATTGGGACCTCATGAAGATCAAAAGCTCCTGCACTGCCAAGGAAACAATCAACAAAACTAAAAGGCAACCGACGGAATGGGAAAAGATATTTGCAAATGACATATCAGACAAAGGGGTAGTATCCAAAATCTATAAAGAACTCACCAAACTCCACCCCCGAAGAACAAATAATTCAGTGAAGATTTGGGCAGAAAACATGAATAGACACTTCTCTAAAGAAGGCATCCAGATGGCCAACAGGCACATGAGAAGTTGCTCAACGTGACTCCTCTTCAGGCAAATTCAAATCAAAGCCACACTCAGATACCACCTCACGCCAGTCAGCATGGCTAAAGTGAAAAAATCAGGAGACTCTAGATGCTGGTGAGGATGTGGAGAAACGGGAACCCTCTTACACTGTTTGTAGGAATGCAAACTGGAGCAACCACTCTGGAAAACAGTGTGGAGGTTCCTCAAAAAATTAAAAATAGATCTACCCTATGACCCAGCAATAGCACTGCTAAGCATTTACCCGAGGGATACAAGAGTGCTGATGCATAGGGGCACTTGTACCCCAATGTTTATAGCAACACTTTCAACAATAGCCAAATTATAGAAGGAGCCTAAAAGTCTGTCACCTGATGAATGGATAAAGAATTCGTGGTTTTTATACACAATGGAGTACTACTTGACAAAGAGAAAGAATGAATTATGGCTTTTGTAGCAATGCGGATGGAACTAGAGAGGGTTATGTTAAGTGAAATAAGTCATACAAAGACAGATACCATATGTTTTCACTCTTATGTGGATCCCGAGAAAACAGAAGACCACGGGGGAGCGGAAGGAAAAAAAGGTTAAAGAGGCAGGGAGCCAAAGCATAAGAGACCCTTAAAAACTGAGAACAAACAGGGTTGATGGCGGTGGGAGGGTGGGGAGGGTGTGTGATGGGCATTGAGGAGGGCACCTGTTGGGATGAGCATTGGGTGTTGTATGGAAAAAAATTTGACAATAAATTTCATATATAAAGAGAAGAGTACTTCTGACTACATATCCCCAAGGAGCTAGTTCTAAAACCGTCTTGTAGCAAAGGGTAATTTCAGCAGGAAAGCACAAGTGTCTACACAGAGGGGTGGTGAGGAAAGTGTTACTCCATATGTCTACGAAGGAGAAGAATGTCACTTGAAGCACGGTAATGCTTTGGGCACTTAAGCACAGGGCCTTTCCCTATGGCTAATATAGAATGTTCAAGTTTGTATTTAAATTCCAGTTAGTTAACATACCGCGTATTAATAGTTTCAGCTGTAGAATTCAGCTGCTCCACCCTTCCACACAACACCCGGTGCACATCACATAGTGTACTCTTTAATTCCCATGTCCTGTATAGTCCCACTGCCCCCGCACACTTCTCCTCTGGTATCTATCAGTTTGTTCTCTATAGTTAAGAGTAAATATCTTGTGTTGCTGCTCTCTTTGTTCCACCATGATTACTTATTTGTTTTGTTTCTTACATTCCACATAGGAGTGAAATCATACAAGCCTTTCTCTGACTCATTTCACTTATACTATTCTCGAGCTCCATCCAAATCACTGCAAAGGAAAATGTCATCCTCTTTCATGGCTGCATAATATTCCATTGTGTGTATATATGTGTGTTTTATATATATATATATATATATATATATATCACATCTCCATCCATTTCTCAGTCAATGGACATTTGAGCCCTTTCCGTAACTATTTTTCATTGTGCTGCTAAAAACACTGGGGTGCCTATATTCCTTTGAATTCTCATGTTTTGTATCCTTTGGGTAAAAACATAGTGCAATTGCTGGATCATAGGGTAACTCTAAGTGTGAAAGGGTAATTTTTAAAATTTATTTATTTGAAAGGGAGAGAGGGAGAGGTGGGAGAGGAGCAGAGAGAGACAGAAAGAGACTCCCAAGCGAACTCCATTTTGCCAGTGCAGAACCCAACGAGGGCTCAGTCCCATGACTGTGAGATCATGACTGGAGTGGATATCAAGAGTCAGTCGCCTGACTGTGCTACCCAGGTGCCCCAGGGCAGCCTTATTCTTAACATTTGATTGATGAAACCTTGTGCTGTTTTTCAGAGTGGCTGCAACTGTTGGCATTCCCACCCACAGTGTCAGAGGGTTTCCTTTTCTGACCATCCTTGACAACACCAATTGTTTCCTGTTTTGTGAGATTTAGCCCTTCCGACAGATGTGTGATGATAATCTCACTGTAGTATTGATGTGTATTTCCCTGACGAGTGATGTTGAGCCTCTTTTCATGTGTCTTTGGAACAAGGGTCACCTTGTGTGTTCTCCTGTGTGCCCCTCTCCCTCTCCCTCTTTCCTCAATGAGGGCTTCCACTCCTCTGCAGCAATGCTGATATATTTCTCCCCAAGCCCCCTCTCTGCACTTCCTACTGTCTTTGATGTGGCTTCTTCTCTCCCTCTATCTGTGAACTTTGCTTTCTGGGGTATTTAGAATGATTGGCAAGTGATCTAGCTATGATTGGCTAGTTCAAAGGCTGAGACTACACGGCTGCCATGCTAGCTCTCTCAGCACACACTAATAAAGAATGTTTCAACCAACTGCTTTGAGATGTATGTGAAAGGCTACACGAAAGACCCTTGGGCAGTGTCGTTTCAGGCAGTAAACCACAAGGCGTGGGTGGCGGCTGGTGGGTGTGTTCAGGGGGTACATATGTGGTGTGTGTGGAGTGGCTGTGATCCTGTTCTGTATAGATGGCACATATGTTGTATATGTGGTTTGTGTCTGCCTATGGCATTTGTGTGGTGAGCGTGGTGTGTGTATGGTGTGTTGGTGGTTTATAGCTGTGTGGTGTAAGTGAGGTCTGTGTGTTGTGATTGTACTATATATGTCATGCGTGTATACTCCATGTACAATGTGTGTTCGTGTGTGAGGTTTGTATGGCGTGTGTTTTGCATGTGGTGCCTGTGCAGTTTTGTGGTGTGGCATAGGGGTGGAGTTGGTGTGGTGGTAAGTGTGGTGTGTATGGTGTGCGTGGTTTTTGTGTGTCATATATGTATGGGTTCTCATGGTGTGTGTGTTGTAGATGTGGTGTCTGTGTAGTATGTGTTGTGTGGGATATACGTTCGGCGTGTGTGTGGTGTATATATGGAGTGTGTTTGTGTGGTATAGGTGTGTAGGGTGTGTATACGTGTGTGTGTGGTATGTGTATTGTGTGTAGGAAACAGTAGGTGGAAGATATCTGTGTGATGCGTATGTGGTGTGTATGGGGTGAATTGGTGAGGTGTTCCTGTGGCATTCGTGTGTCATGCGAGATGCTTGTGCTGTGTAGGAGTAGTGGAGCCGGGTGGTAGATGTGTCACGTTTGTGTCTATATGGGCAGTGTGCGTGATGTCTGTGTAAGTTATGTGTAGAGGAGGTGGCATCTGTCTTCTGTATATGTGGAGTAGGTTCGGTGTGTGTGGTGTGTATGTGGAGTGTGTTTGTGTGGTATATGAGAGGTGGTTTGTTTGGAAATTGTGTGCTGTATACGTGTTGAGTGTGGTAATAAGGTGAGAGGGTTATAACTGGGTGTGTGGTGCATGTGTGATCTGTGTTGGATATGCTTGTGGTATATGCATGGTGTG
Source organism: Panthera tigris (assembly GCF_018350195.1). NCBI lineage: Eukaryota > Metazoa > Chordata > Mammalia > Carnivora > Felidae > Panthera > Panthera tigris. The sequence goes on from NW_024962168.1 coordinate 167,116, forward strand.
TGGTGTATATGTGGTGTGTGTAATACATGTGTGTGTACATGGTGTATGTGTGATGTAGGTGCGTATGTAGTATTAATGTGGCCAATGCGGTGTGCAAGGTGTGTGGTATGTGCAGGGTGTGCGAGTCTGTGCGTTGTAAGTGTCTTGGTAACAAACTGTGGTTGTGTGTGGTGTATTTTTCATAAATATTTTGTATTTGTGTGTTGTGTGTTCGTGTATGGTGGTAGGTGTGATACAGGTGTGGTGTTTGTGTGTAATATGTTGTACTGTGTGGTTGCATATTAGTTGCAAGATGGTTTCCCGAAAGTGCAGTTTGACCGAGTTATGTGGCACTCTCTGCATAGTTTCCGCATAAGTTTTCAGACACTGCTGAGTGAAACGAGATGTTAGCTAGGAGATGGTTTACCCACAATGTTCTTTCCCAGAGTTGTTTATACGGCACTTACCTTTGTAGGCCCCGCATAGGTTTCAAACAGTTCTCAGTGAAACAAGATATCAGTTGAAAGACTATGTCAGTACAGTGTTCTTTCACATAATTGAGTATATGGCACTTTCTGCATAGGCACCGCATAGGTTTTCAAACGCTTCTAACTTAGTGAAACCAGATATTAGCTGCAAGAGGGTTTCTCGACAGTGCTTTCAAAGAGTCGAAGTATATGTCACCTTCCTCATCGTTCCCAACAAAGTTCCTGGTGAAACAAGATGTTAGTTGAAAGGTGGTTTCCCAAAGTGCTGCTTGATAGAGTTGAGTATATGGCCCTTTCTGCATAGGCCCCACGTAAGGTTTTCAGACAGTTATCAGTGAAACAAATTGTTGGTTGAAAGATGGTTTCTCCACTGTATTCTTTCAGAGTATCGAATACATGTCACTTTCCACATCGTTCCCCACATAGGCTTTCATACGCTTCTTAGTATTACAAGATGTTGGTTGAAAGATATGTTCCCCAAAGTGCAGTTTGACAAAGTTGAGTATATGGCACTTTCCACATAGGCCCCGCATGGGTTTCCAAACACTCCTGACTTAGTGAAATAAGATTTTGGTTGAAAGATGGTTTCTCCATAGGATTTTTTAACAGTCACCTTCCGCATCATTCCCCGCAAACGTTTTCAAATGATACAAGATGTTAGTTGAAAGACGGTTTCTGCAAAGAGCGGTTTGACAGAGTTGAGTATGTGGCACTTTCGGTAAAGGCCCTGCATAGTTTTTCAAACGGTTCTAACTTAGTGAAATGAAATGTTATAGTTGAAAGATGGTTTCCCCACAGTGTTATTTCATAAGGTTGAGCATATATATGGCACTTTCCGCATAGTTCCCGCATAGGGTGTCAGACAGTTCTAATGTAGAGAAACGAGATGTTAGTTGAAAGAACATTTCCCCACACTGTCGTTTCACAGAGTATGTGGTACTTACTTTGTATGCCCTGCATGGGTTTTCAGAGTTCTCAATGAAGTCGATGCGAATTGAAAGAATTTTTCACCACAGCGTTGCCCCACAGAGTGGAGTATATGGGATTTTACGTTTTGGCCCCATAAGGGGTCACAAACACATCCATGATTGTGAAAGCAGACGCTTCTTGAAAGATTCTTTAAACACAGTAGTTTTTCACTAAAGTGAATGGCACTGTCCGGCTAGGCCCGGCATGTGTATTCAAACACTTCTAACTTAGTGAAACTACATGTTTCACTGAAGTGAGTGTATGGCACTTTCCGTCTAGGCCCCGCGTTAGGTTTTCAAGTTTCCAAGTTAGTTGAACCCGACCTTAGATGAAAACGTTGGTTTCCCCCAAGCGCTGTTTGACAGAGCTGGGTATGTGGCACTTGTGTTCCAACACTACTCCCTTAAGTTATACAAGAGTTTAGTTGGAAGATGGTTTCTCTACAGGATTCTTTCACTGTGGCTGGTATATGTCACTTTCCACATCTTTGCCCACGTTGGTTTTCAAACACTTCTAACGTAGTGCAGTTTGACAGAGTTGAGTATACAGCACTTTCCACATAGGCACTAAATCTTTTATAACTTAAAGATTTAGTTGGAAAATGTTTTCCCTGCAGTGTTGGGTCACAGAGTTCAGTACCTGGCACTTTCTGCATAGAGCCTGTGTACTTTTCAAACACTTTTAGTGAAACCAGATGTTAGTCGAAAGATCATTTCACCACAACGTTGTTTGTTTCACACAGCTGAGTACATGGCACTTAGCGGTTAGGCTTCTCTTAGGTTTTCAAACACTTCTGAGAGCGTCCAGATAGTAGTTGAAAGACTACTGTGACCGTTTCCCCACAGTGTTGTTTCACAGAGTTGAGTGTACGGCAATATCCGCATAAGCCCCGCCTGTGTTTTCAAACACTTGTAACTGAGTGAAACCAGATGTCAGGAGATTGTCTCCCGACAATGCTGCTTCACAGAGGTGAGTATGCGGCACCATGGTTTTCAAACACCTCTTAGTAAAGCAAGAGATTGGAAGATGGAGTCCCCACAGTGTTCTAGCACAGTGTTGACTATATGGTACTTTCCGCATAGGTCCCTCATAGTTTTCAAACATTTTACCTTAGTGAAACCAGATATTAGTTGAAAGATCGTTTCACCACACCTTTGTTTCACAAAGTTAGTTGAGTGTGTGGCACTTAGCGCTCAGGTTTCTCTTAGGTTTTCAAACACTTCTAATGTAGGTAGTTGAAAGACGGCTTCCCCACAGGGTGGTTTCACTGAGGTGAGAATATGGCACTATCCTCATAGACCCAGCATGGCTTTTCAAACACTTGTAACTTGGTAAGTCCAGATGTTAGTTGAAGGACAGTTTCCCCACCATGTTGTTTCACAGAGTTGAGTATGTGACACTTATCTTCATCGCCCTAACCACACAGGTTTGCAACCACTTCTAACCTAGTGAAACCAGGTGTTAGGAGAAAGAAGGTTTTTCCCCCACTGTCTTGTTTCACAGAGCTGAGTATATGGCACTTTTGGTGTAGGCCCCGCATCGTTTTCAAACACACCTAACTTAGTGAACTAAGATGTTAGTTGAAGGACGGTGTCCCCAAAGTGTTGGTTGACACATTTGAGTGTAAGGTACTTTCCGTGTAGGTTCCGCATACGTATTCAAATACGTCTAAAAGTGATGCCGGATGTTATTTGAAAGATGGGTTCACCACACTGGTGTTTTACAGAGTGGAGCAGAGGGCACTTTCTGGGTAGAACCGAATAAGTTTTCAAACACATCTAACTAACTGAAACGAGAGGTTAGCTGACACATGGATTCCCAACAATGTTGTTTCACAGACTTGACTGGCCCTTTCGATGCAGGCCTTGCATGGGTTTTCAAACACACTCTGACTTTGTGAAACAAGATGTTAGTTGGACGGTAGTTTCATCACACTGATATTCACACTTTTGCGTTTATGACTCTTCAGGGTTAGGCCTCTCATAGGATTTCAAACACTTCTATCCTACAAAAACCAGATGGTAGTTGAAAGATGATTTCCCCAACTGGGTTGTTTCACAGAGTTGAGTGTATGCCACTATTCCCATAGGCCCCCGCATGTGTTTTCAAACACTTGAAACTTAGTGAAACCAGATATTAGTTGAAAGATCGTTTCACCACACTGATATTCACAGTCTTGAGGCTGTGGCACTTCAGGGTTAGGCCTCTCATAGGATTTCAACACTTTTAACTCGAGGAAACCAGATGGTAGTTGAAGGACAGTTTCCTCACAGTGTTTTTTCACAGAGTTGAGTACATGGCCCTTTGGGGGTCAGCCCTGCATAGTGTTCAAACACCTTTAGGGAAACAGGATGTTAGTTGGAAGGTGGTTTCTCCACAGTATTCCCTCCCAATGTCGAGTATATGTCAATTTCCCCATGGTTCCCCGCATAAGTTTTCAAGCGATTCTACGTTAGTGATGCAAAATGTTAGCTTCAAAGATGGTTTCCGCAATGTGCAGGTTGACAGAGTTGAGTATATTATATGGCACTTGCCGCCTGGGCCCCGCATGGTTTTTCAAATGCTTCCAACTTAGGGAAATGAGATGTTGGTTGAAAGACCGTTTCACCACACTTGTTTCACAGAGTCGAGTATGCAGCACTTTCTGCAGAAGGCCCAATAAGTTTTCCAACACTTCTAACAGTGAGACAAGATGTTAGTTCAAAGATGGATTCCCCACGGTGTTGTTGGACAGAGTCGAGCATATGGCACCTTCTGCATAGGCCCCGCGTTGGTTTTCCAACAACTCTAACTGAAAGGTGATTTTGGTTGCAAGATCGTTTCCCCACAATGTTATTCCCCAGAGCTGAGTGTGCAGCACTTTCGGCGTAGGCCCCTCATTGGTTTTTAAATAATTGTAACCTAGGGAAACTTGATGTTAAGTGAAGGATAGTTGCCCTAAAGAGCTGCTTGATAAAGTTGAGTATATGGAACTCTGCACCTGGGCTCCGCAAAGGTTTTCAAACACTTCTAACAGGGAAATGAGATGTTAGTTCAAAGATGTCTTCCCCACAGTGCTTCACAGAACTGAGTACATGGCACTTTCCGCATATGCGGAAAACTTGGGTTTTCAAACACTTCTAACTTCGTGAAACCTTATGTTAGTTGAAAGATGGTTTCTCCACCCTGTTGTTTCACAGAGTTGAGTAGATGGCAACCCCTTCATAGTTCCCCGCGTGGCTTTTCAAGCACTTCTAAGTGAAACAAGATGTTAGTTGAAAGATGGATTCCCCGAAGTGTTGTCTGACAGAGTTGATTATATGGCACGATCTGCATAGGCCCTGCATTGGTTATCACATACTTCTAACGTAGAGTTAGTTGAGTTGAGTTGAGAGAGTTGAGTACATGGTACTTTCCATGTGGACCCCGCATGGCTTTTCTAACAATTCTCATTTATTGAAACCAGATATTTGCTGAAAGATTCGTTTCACCACAGTCTTTTCTCACAGAGTCGAGTATACGCATTTCCGCATACGCCCCGCATAGGTATTCAAACACTTCTCGTTTACTGAAATAAGATGTTAGTTGACGGGTGGGTTCCCCACAGTGTTTCATACACTTCAGAATATGGCACTTTCGGTTTAGTCCCCACGTGGGTTTTCAACTAAATCTATCCTAGTGTAACAGGATGTTGGTTGATAGAAGGCATCACCACACTGGTGTTTCACAGGCAGTTTCAGTGTGGGCCCCACGAGCGTTTTCAAACACTTCCAACTTCGTTGAACCAGGTGTCATTTTGAAAATTGGTTTGTCTGCAGTGATGTTTCGCAAAGTGAGTAAAGGCCGCTTTCGTTATACTTCTATGTCTAGGATCTCAACGCTTCTAACTTTGTGAACATGTTAGTTGAAAGATGTTTCAGCACAGTGATTTGGCACAATGTTGGGCATGTGGCGCTTTCCGTAAGTACGCCATTTTTCAACACGCATCTTGTTCCACTGAGAAGTGTTTGAAAACCTATGAGGGAAACTATGAGGAAATGGCATATACTCGACACTGACTTTCAACTCACATACACATCTTCACCAAGATGAAAGTGTTTGAAAATCTATGCAGAGCTTATGCTGAACATGCCATACATCAACTCTGGGAAACAACAGTTTACTGACAGTTTACCATCATTCAGCTAACCTCTCGTTTCACAATGTTGAGAGTTTGAAAACCCACGCGGGACCTACAGGGAAAGTGGCGTATACTCAACTCTATGAAACAACACTGTGGGGGGAATGATCTTTCACCCACCATCTGGTTTCACTAAGAGTTGTTTCAAAAGCAAGTCGGGGACTATGCAGAAAGTGCCTTATACTCAAATCAGTGAAACAACAGTGTGGGGAACGATCTTTCAACAAACCTTCGGTTTCACCAACTTAGAAGTGGTGGGAAACTTACGCGGAGAACTCCGAGAGACGTGCCATACACTCAACTCGGTGAAACCACGCTGTGGTGACAACGTCTTTCAACTACCATCTGATTCCACTAATTTAGAAATGTTTGAAAACCCATGCGGGCAACTATGCGGAAAGTGCCATTACTCAACTCTGTGAAACAACATTGTGGGATAACCATCTCTCAATTAGCAGCTTGTTTCCCTAAGTTAGAAGAGTTTCAAACCTATGCTTGGGGACGATGAGGAAAGCGACAAGGACTCGGCTCAGTTAAAAAGTACTGTGGAGAAACCATCTTGCAACTAACATAAGGTTTCACTCTGTTAGAAGTGTTTGAAAACCTATGCGAGGCCTATGCATAAAGTGTCATATATCCAACTCGGGCAAACAACACTGTGGGGCAACCATCTTTCAACCATCACCTTGTTTCACCACGTTAAAAGTGTCTAAAAACTCACGCAGGGGCATTTTTGTGCTCACTTTTGTGCCCGGTGAAAGAGTTTTCTGATGGAAACATCTATCAACTACCATCTGGTTTCTGTAACTTAGTGTGTTTGAAAACCGCAGCGGGGCCCACATCAAATGTGCCATATACACGACTGTATGAAGCATTGTGGGGAAACCATCTTTCAGCTAACAGCTCGTTTCACTACGGGACAAGTGTTTGAAAACCCATGCAGGGCCTAGGTGGAAGAAGCCATATACTCAACTCTGAAACAACACTGTGAGGTAACCATCTTACAATTAACACCTTGTTTCCCCAAGGGAGAAGAGTTTGGAAACATGCACACGTCCTACACGGAAACAGCCATATACTCATACTCATAAACACTGTGGGGGAAACCATCTTTCAAGTGTCGCCTTGTTTCATTAAGTTACAGGAGTTTGAAGACCCATGTGGGGCCTAAGGGAAAAGTGCTTTATACCTAACTTTGCAAAACAAGACTGAAAGAAAACATCTTTCAACTATTATCTCTTTGTCACAAAGTTAGAGGTCTTTGAAAACCCATGCCTGGCCGATGCAGATGGCTCTATATAGTCTGTGAAACAACCCTTTGTGAAACCTCTTTCAACTAACATCTTGTTTCACTAAGTTACAGTGTTGTAAAACCCATGCAGGGTTTATGCGGAAATTGCCATAAACGTAACTGTGAAAAAACAATGTGGTGAAAGCTTCTTTAACTAACATCTCATTTCACAAAGTTACAAGTGTTTGAAAACCTATGCAAGGCCTAGCAGGGAAAAGTGCCATAAACTCAACTCAGTGAAACACTTGGGAAAACAATCTTTCATTTAACATCTGGTTTCACCAAATTACAAGTGTTCGAAAATACACACGGGGCCTATAGGGATTGTGCCTTACACTCAACCCTGTGAAACGACCCTCTGGGGAAACCGTCGTTCCACTACCCCCGGCTGTCACTAAGCTAAAAGTGTTTGAAAACGTACGAGGGGCCTATGCACGAAGTGCCATATACCTAACTCTGTGAAACATTACAGTGGTGAAACCATCTCTCAACTACCCTCAGGCTTCACTAAGTTAGAAGTGTTTGAAATCCCAGGCGGGGCTTATATGAGAAAGTGCCATTTACTCAACCCAGTGAAATAACACTTGGGGAAAACAATCTTTCACTCAACATCTGGTATCACTAAATTGCAAGTGTTGGAAAACGCCTGTGGGGCCTTGGTGGATAGTGCCATACACTCAACTCTGTGAAAAAACACGGTGGCAAAACCAATTTTTGTTACACGAAGTCAGATTTGTTTGAAAACCCATGCGGGACTACACCAAAACTGACACGTACTCAACCATGTGAAGCAACAGTGTGGTGGTTCCATCTTTAAACAAATGTCTGGTTTCACTAAGGTAGCACTGTTTGAAAACACTTGTAGGGGCTACAAGGAAATTGGCGTATATTCAACTCCGTGTAACAAACAAACACACACTATGGGGAAACAGTCTTTCAACTAACCTCTTGTTTCACTAAGGTAGAATTTTGAAAACACTTGCGGGGCTTATGCATTAAGTGACATTTTATCCAACTCTCAAAAAACACTTTGCAGAAACCATCTTTCAACTAACAACTCATTTCACTCTGTTAGAAGGGTTGGAAAACCTACGCGCGGCCTATAAGGAAAGGGCCATTTACTCAACTCTGTCAAACGACACTCTGGTGACACCAACTTTCAAAAACCATCTAGTTTCATTAAGTTAGTAGTGTTGGAAACCCATACAGGGCTTCCACGGAGCGTGACATATACTCAGCTCTATGAAACACTGTGGGGAAACAATCTTCCAAGTAACCTCTTCTTTCACTAAGTTAGAAGTGTTTGAAACCCTTTGTGGGTCTTATGCACAAAGTTCCATAACCTCAACTCTGCCAAGCAGGCAGCCTTTTGGGGATACCGTCTTTCAACTTACATCTTGTTTTACCAAATTACAATTGTTCAAAAATCTTTGTGGGGAATGATGGAAGAAAGTGACCATATACTTGACTGGAAAAAATTCTCTTGAGAAACCATCTTTCAACTCATATCTGGTTTCATTAATTTAGAAGTGTTTTAAAACCCTATATGGGGCCTATGGAGAAAGTGCCATATCCTCACCTCTGTCAAGCAACCCTGTGGTGAAACTATCTTTCAACTAACATATGGTTACACTAAGGTAAAAGTTTTTGAAAATATTTGCGAGAAATTATGAAGAAGTGCCATATACTCAGTTGTGTTTGACAGTACTGTGGAGAAACCATCTTTCAAATAACTTCTTGTTTCACGAAGTTAGACGTCTTCCAAAAGCTATGCGGAAAACATAGGGGAATGGCACAGACACAGCACTGTGAAATAACATTGTGGGGGAGCCTTCTTTCAACTAATCTCTTGTTTCACTAAGCGACTAGTGTCTGAAAACCTACGCGGGCAACTCTGACGCAAGTGCCATACACTCAACTCTGTGAAAACAGACTGTGGACAAACTGTCTTTCAACATCTTTCTTGAAGTAGGAAGTGACTGAAATTCTAGGCCTGAACGTATAATGACATTGCCACACACTCACCTCCTTGAAGGAACACCATGGAGAAACCATCTTTCAGCTAACGTCTGGTTTCTTATTGAGGGGTGTGTGAAATCTTTTATAGGGAACCGAAATGACTTATACTTAATTCTGGAAAAACACTATCGCGAAACCTCCTTTCAGCCAAATTTTGCTTTCACTGTTTCCACATGTGGAAAACTAACAGCTTTCACGACGTTAGAAGTGTTCAAAAATCTAGGCCTAAATATATAATGACAGCGACATCCTCTGAACTCCTTGAAATTAAACAATGGAGAATCCTGTTTCAACTAACGTCTGGTTTCAAATGAAGAGGTGTTGGAAACCCTTTATAGAGAACTATAAGGATCTTATACTTAATTCTGAAAAAAAAATCTATCCAGAAACGGTCTTTCAACCAGCTTCTCGTCTCACGTCTAAACGTGTTGAAAAACCTATCCTGAGAAATTATAGAGTGCCTTATAATCAACTCTGTGAGGTCACCTTCTGGAAGAACCATCTTTCAACTAATCCTTTGTTTCCTTCAGAAGTGCTTGATATCCTATGAGCACAGTGACATGTACTCGACTCTGTGAAAACAGAGTGGAGAAATGACCTTTAAATAACATCTCGGTTCACTAACTTAGAAGTGTTTGAAAATCTAGGCCTCAATGTCAAATGAGAGTGCTATAGGCTCCACTCCTCGAATTAAAATCTTGTCCAGAACCCTTTGTCTTTCAACTGACGTCCTGCTTCAAAGTTAGAAGTGTTTGAAAACTTTTACAGGGAACTCTGGGGAAAGGGTCACAATCTTAACTCTGTGAAAAAAACACAACTAACTTCTTGTTTCACTGGGTCGGACTAGTTGGAGACTCGATGCAGGGAACTATAAGGAAACTGCCATATACTCAACAATGGGAGGAAACAGCGTGGGGAAACCACCTGTTTCACTAGGTTAGGTGTTTGATAACGTACACTGGGAACTCTTAAGAAAGGGCCAAATACACAACTCTGAGAAAACACAAAAGTTTCAAACCAACTTCTTCCTTCAGTGGGTGAGAAGTCTTTGACTCTCTGTGGGGGAAGTATGAGGAGAGTGCCATGAACTTCACTCTGTGAAACAACACTGTGCAGAAAGCACTTTGCAGATAAGTTCTTGTGTCCGAAACTGCATTTTTTAAATCAAACCGACGTAATATAAGGAAATTGCCATATCCGCACTCTGAGAAACACTGGGGAGAAGCCATCTTTCAACTAACATCACGTTTCAGTAAGTTAAACGCTAAGAAACTAACACCGGGGAACAGGGCTTTCAACTCTTGTTGACCCCACTTAGCTAGTCATGTTTGACGACCTGTGCGTGGAATTACAAGAAAGTCCGTATACTCAGTTCTGTTTGATAATACTGTGGAAACGGCATCTGTCAAATAACTTCTTATTTCACGACCTTAAAAGTCTTTCAAAACCTATGCAGAAAATATAGGGGAATTAATGTCACTGACCCCACTTCCGTGAAATAATATTGTGGGGGGAAACTCTTCAACTAATTCCTTGTTGCACTAAGCAAAAATGGTCTGAAAACCTATGCTGGCAACTAGGGGGAAAGTGTAGATACTCCACTCTGTGAAAACGCCGTGAAGAAACGACCGAAGACAAGTGCCATAGATTCAATAGTGTAAAGAAATCATTTTTACACTAACACCGTGTTTCATTGAGTTAGAAATGTTTGAAAACCTATGCGGGGAACATTGAGGAAAGTTCATTTACTCAACTCTATGAAAAAAAAAAAAAAAAACCACTGTGGACATACCAACTCTCAACTAACGTCGTTTTTCACGGAGTTGGAAGCGACTAAAAATCTAGGGCTAAACGTATAATGACAGCGCCATACACTGAACTCCTTGAAGGAAAACCATCTTTCAAAAAAAGTCTGGGTTCAAATTGAGTGGTGTTTGAAACCCTTTACAGGGAACTATAAGGAATGGACCTCGTGCTTAATTCGGAAAACCCACTATGGCGAAAGGTTCTTGCAACCAACTTCTTTCACGAAGTTAGATGTGTTGGCAAAACTATCCCGGCAACTATATAAAGTGCCATCTACTCAACTCAATGAAAGACCATGGTGGAAGGGACCATCCTTCAACTAATTCCTTGTTTCACTAAGAAGTGTCTGAAAACCTAGGCGGGGAACTATGAAGACAGTGACCTAACCTCAACTCTGAAAAAACGCGGCGGGGAAGCCACCTTTCAACTAACTTCTTGTTTTGCTGAGTTACAAGTCTTTGTGATGTAAGCGGCAAACTCTGAGGCAAGGGCCATATACTCAACTCTGTTTTACACACAACATTGTGCAGAAACCATTTTTAAACTAACATCGTGTTTCATTGAGAAGTGTTTGAAAACCTAAGCGGGGAACATTAGGGAAAGTTTCCTGTACTCAACTATGGAGGCGAGGGGGCGGGGGAACCCTTTGGAAAAAGCCATTTGTCAACTTCTTGTTCTAGTGAACAAGTGTGAAGTGTTAGAAAAACTATGCGGGAAATGATATAGAAAGGGTCATAGACTCAACTCTGTGAAAGAACTCGGTTGGGAAGGCTTCTTTCACCGAATATTTTCTTTCACGAAGTTAGGAAAGTTTGAAAATTAGGCCTAGATGTATAATGTGAGTTGCTATATGCTCAACTCTGAAACTAAACCGTCTTTCAGCTAACGCTTTGTTTCAGAGTTAGAAGTTTCTCAAAACCTTTACAGGGGTCTATAAGGAAAGGACAATATACTGAACTCTGAAAAAACACTGTGGAGAAAGCATCTTTCAACTAACCTCTTCTTTCGCCAGCTGAGAAATGTTTGAAATCTAGGCCTGAAGGTATAATGACATTTACCATACTCTCAGCTCCATGGAAAAAACGTCTTTCGATTAACATCTTGTTTCACTACCTTAGAAGTGTTTGAAAACCTATGTGAGGAACTCTAAGAAGAAAGTGCCATATCCTCAACCCTGTGAAACAATGTTGAGAAACTGCCTCTCAACTAACATACCAAACTATTATCTTGTTTCACATACACCGCACTATACCCAATATTTAGCCAACACTCACCAAGGTCTTCTCACCAAGCACACTCCACACACACACACACACACATACCTCTTAACACACCACAAACACCCCACTTCAACCTCCCACAGTGCCTAGGAAACACATAAAAACCAAACATATCACACACAGACAAAACCCACCACAATATACCACAAGTACCACACACATTCAAACCTCCTATGTACAACACTTTTATACTGCTTAAAACTCGGACGGGACACACACTTCATTTGTAAACGACACACACAGTTTCCATGTAACATACCCAATCCACTACAACACACGTTCAGAATATCCATCACACAGTCCAAATACCTCACAAACATCACACTACCTATGCAGCACACGTATTCCACAAACACACTTCACATATACCATGCACAAAAATTCACACCCCACACATACACCAGAGACATGCTGCTTATAAACCACATGCGCACGCCCTTTCCATACACCACACACGTAGCAAATACAACACCTCAATGCTCCGCATATAGCCTGCTACATTTCTTCTGCCCCTACCTGCCAATGGGATGGCAGGAAAGACATCAAAAGCCAGGGCTTTCCCTCTCTATTTGAGGGAAGAATAGAGGCCTCGTGATGACAGTGCTTTGGGTGTGGCCTGGACCGAGGTCCCTTTACCAAAGGCCATGGCTGTTTCTAACTCTTGAGACAGTCAACTTGCTTAAAGAGTGTATCAGTCACTTCACTCTCAACAGTCTCCCACTCATTCCCATCTCTGATGAAGACCTCTAGCACGCCAGCTATCATTTTGAACCCCTTTGATCTACTTCCAAATGAGTTTCTCCCTGGGCTGCATTCCAAGAGAGTCTCTCAGAGGAACAGCCTCTGCTTTCAAGTGGAGTGTGGTGAAGTCCTTGGGAGTGTGCAATGGGTTTTGTAAGAGGACCCCCCCCCCCGTTCATCTGGCTTCAGAAGTATATGGACATCAAGAGGCCTGACTCATTGAAGATGCCCATTGGCGAATGTTGGTATGAATCCTGAGCCAGAGGTTGCAAGAGAGAGCTGGCCTCTTTTGTGGGCTGAGAGGAAATGAAGCGAGGCGTCTCCTTTCAAGAATAATCCAGTTCCCATTTGGAATGTCGAGCTTTGGTCCACCTCCTAGTCATTTTCTTCCTATGGCTGTCCTTCGAAATAAACTTTTGCTCACACATAGGGGCCACAGAACTGTCCTTCACTCAGCTGGCACCCTGGGGTAAGCCACAAACTCCCACTCTGGCCCTGTGCCCAGTGAGGGCTTTTCGACCCTGCTATACCAAAGGAACAACGGCCTCTGACTGGATGGTGCTTGGCCTGCTCTGGTAGACAAGGTGAAGGGGAGCTGTCTGGCTTCGCTCACCGGCTTGATTGAGTGGGTTTCATTTTGAGCAGCAGCCAGTTTACACATGGGCAGTAGGAACCACGTGTGGGTCAGGATGAGAAGAGCCCCTTCCAGAATAAGGAATAAAGTCCTCGTTCCGGACACCTGAGCAAGAGCCAGCAGCACCCAATAGCCACATCTCAAACACTGCTGCCTCCAACAACTGAATGACAGAGATCCTGGAAGGGACAGACAAAGCTAGCAATCTCTAGCTCCTGAAGAAAGACTACAGGCGTCTTGATGGCAAGGTTCTTGTGTGTGGTCTTTCAGAGGGCTCCCTTTGCCTAAGCTGAGAGGCATCTCTTATTCCTGATACAACCAGGTTCCAGGTTGATGGGAGACTGTCAGTCATTTCAGTCTCAACATTCTCCAAATGTCAGCTCCGATGAAGAACAGAGGCACCCTGGGTCTCCATGGACACAACTTGGCTCTCTGAGAAGAAAATAAGGTTCTATTTACATCCAGTGTCTGAGAGACATACTGTCCTCCTTCAAGATGGAGTCTGCCAGTGTCCACATTATGGTGATGTAGGATTTGCTTGGGCCCCTCTCAATGTGCTATCAGAAATGTGTGGCCAACCAAAACCCTAGGGTATTTGAAGGTGCCCAGGGACAATGCTTGTGGGGAGGCTAATCCACCAGTTAGGGGCCAATCACACCTCCTTTGTGAGATGAGAGAAAGAGAAGGCCGATACCTAGTTCCTAGATTTCCACCAAGGCCCTTTGTTAATGCAGGACCATGATTGACCTCATAGGGATTCTGATCCCACTGCTGCTTTTCTAACTTGTTCTCACATCACACACCAAGACCAAGGGGCTCTCCCTACCAAACAACGTCCAAGGATGGGAGTTGAGTTTCCAGGCCTTTCCTGAGTCAATACAGAGCTCTCAGAGTGGGGTACCTGACAGGACAGCTAGCACGCATGTCCCTGAGCCCTCGGTGCATAGCAGGCCTCAGTGTCATAGGAATGGGTAGCCACATGAACCCGTGACCTTACTTGACTGAGATACCCTCATTTGGAAGAAAAGGCAGACTGTGAATGTGCAGCTTGCTTCAGGCACTGACCAGCACACAAAAAGCCTTTTGAATACATGGTGCACCATAGCCTCGTTCAAACCTACCGATCATCACAGGGAAGCCATAGTCCTCATGACTCAGAATAACTGCTGCCCCTATCTCCGGACACGATGCGAAGAAGGCCAACAGAAGCCAAAGCTTCCCACTATTTCTTAAGGGATAATGTGGGCTTCTTGGTCACAGGGCTGCAAGGGGCAACTTTTGAGGCACTCCTTGAGCCAAGCTGACAAAGGGTTCTTCTGATGCCCGAGCAAGCCAGCGTGCTAATATCTTGTGCTGGGCAGATTATTCTAAGCATTACCCAAATCTCAGCCTTAAGGAAGAACTTTGGCCCTCGGTGCATCACGTTTCATGACACTGCTTTAATTCTTCACCACGGTTCCTCTTGTGATTCCCCCCAGATCCAGTCACTCAGAGTCACAGCACCGACTTGTGACTTGTGGCATAGGTTGAGCCAAAGGGGCCCTGGCATTTTGGTTTCAGGACTCCATGGGCCTCCGGGGTCCTAGGCCTTTAGAAGGGGGTCCAGCTGAGAAGTGTGTATGGGTGGTTGGCCAGAGGCAATAGGGGGGAGATGGCCTCCATGCCCAGGGAAAACGAAGTTTAACATGTCCCACCCAAACCGAGCACATTCTCATTGGATGGAAATGTTGAATGCATATTGGTCCAGGTTAGAGCCTTTCTCTCTCCGTTACTGCCCTTCTGCCTGAGTCTTCGTCCAACCTTAGGAGCCACGGAGCAGGCACTCACTCGGCGGGCACCAAGGGGTGGGCTTCGGGTTGCCACTCAGTCCCGAGCCCAGTGACAGCCATGAGCATCGGCTATCCCAAAGGAGGAGCTCCTATCGCTGAGCTTGGTGAATGGCGGTTTGTAACATGAGGTGAGGAAGTGAGCAAACTTGCCTCATTGCTCTGCCTGATGGAGGGGCCTTCCGCCTGAAAAGCAGACAGTTCACACAGGAGCAGGAGGCTCCAGAGGCTGGTCAGCACAGAAAGAGCCCTTTACAGGGAGAGGGCCCCAGTGCCCCTTTCCACACTGTCGGAGGAAGACCTGGGGGGCACCTGACTACACCAACTGTCACTGCTCACTCCATTCAGTGATGGGAAAAGGAAGGAAAGCAACGCCCAGGGCTCTCTAGGCCCTTCTGAAGGAAGAAGGCAGCCCTTTTGCTGACACGGCTCCCAGTTGTGGATGCTACAGACACTGTTGCTTAAGGCTTCTGGTGTGTCCTCTTCTTCCCTTAACCAGGTTGCCAGGAGCTGCTTCTGGACCCTTCCTTCTCCACATAATTTCCCTTTCGAACTCTGAAGAGCTCTGACCCTCTTTCTCCACCTTTACACATCTTTGCTTTCTTGTAGAAGCAAGATTCTTCCCATCATCCGTTCAGTCATTGTCTCACGGTGATATCCTCTGCCTTTCACAAGGGAGTCTGATTCAGTCCTGGAGACTGTGGGAAAGATTTTGGCCACAGGGTTCATTCCTCATCAATACAATGGGTTCCAGAAGTATGTTGTCACTCAGGGACCCAGGCCAATGGAAGGGTCCCCTCAGAGGGTGTTTTTCTGTCGGTTGGGCAAGAGATTTGGGTATGGAGCTGGCTTTCTTCTGGGCCAAAGAAGTGAGACACTTCCTTTCCAAGTGGCTCCCAACTCCTACTGTGTATGCCAAACTTTGGACCCCCTTATGCCCATTGCCTTCACCTTGCTGCATTTCCAACCTTTTTTTTCTCCCTTAGGAGCTATGGAGCTATCAGAAGCTCAGGTAGCTCAGCCGAGTATGCATCAAACTCCCACTCTGCTCCCGTGCTCAATGAGAGCCCTCAGGCTCTGAACTAACAAAGGAAAGATGGTCTTTATTCCCTGGAAGATTGGTGACTGGCCTGTTCTGGTATGGAGGGGGAAGGGGAGCCAGCTTGCTTCACTATCCTGGATGACTGTGTTGTGTTCCTTGTGAGAAGCAGACGGTTTGCCCATGAACAGTCCGGACAAGGCGAGTGTCAGCCCAGGGGAAACCCTTTCCAGGAACAGGGGACGATTTCCTTGTTTCACACTCTTGAGTAAGAGCCAGCAGAACTAAATACTTAGAGCTCAGAACTGGGGTCTCGATCAACTGATAGAACATGTGGGAGGGACAGACATAGCCAAAAATCTCTGTCTCCTACGATCAGAATAGAGGGCACCCAGGTGTATTCCTTCAGAGGGCTCCCATTGCCTACCCCACAAGCACTGCTTATTTTGGCTACAACCAGGTTGGTAGGAGACTGTTCTGGGTACTTATTCTCAAAATTCTCCACATCCCATATGTGAGGAAGCACTTTGGCAGTCTGTGTCTCAAGCTCCACCACTTACCGTTGTCTTCAAAAGTGGTGCTGCATGGTGTTTATCAGAGCCAGTGCCTTTGAATAATATCGTCTTCTTTCAGCTTTGGTGTCCAGTGTAGTCCCTGTGGTTATGATCTAGGTATTGCAATGGGCCCCTCTCGTTTTGGTTTCAGAATTATGTGACCATCTCCAAACCTAGGCTGTATGAAGGTTCCCAGGCGGAATGCTTGTGCTCGTGGTTAGTCTCAGCCAGAAGGTAGCGGTAAATGCTGCCTCATGTGTGCTCACAGGGTGATGGAAGATGGATATCTCTTCCGCGATTTCACCAGGGGCCTTTTGAATGCAGAACTTTGACATCCCCTGGTAGTCATTCTTATCTCATTTCTGCTTTTCTCTCTTGACCTCACTTCACACACCAAGACCATGGGGCGGCCGTGTAAACAAGTGAGTTGCAAGGATGCACGTTCCAGAACATTCCCGAGTCTAGACAGGGCTCTCAGAGTCGGATATCGCTGAAGAGACCTATACATTCTGTCCGTGAGCCGTCAGTTCATAGTAGGCTACTGTATCACGGGAATGGGTAGCCACATGGACCCCTGATCCTAATGGATGGACATACCCTCAGGCAGAGGAAGAGACAGAATGTGCCTGCGGCCTGCCGCATGACTTGAGCAGAGAACTCCAAGTCTCTGGAACGTCTTCTGCACCAGGCCTTGTTCTCATCACTCAATCCTCCCATGGAAGCACATTTTTCCTATCTCAGTGTCACTGGGGCCCTATCTTCTGATACGATGGGCAGAGAAGCACACAAAAAGCCACAGTTTCCCTCTACTTCTTGGGGAAGAATGTGGATCTCTTGTTCACAGGGCTCCGAGTGGCTCCCTTTGCCCAAAACCTGTAGCCAAATCCCACAAAAGATCTGATTTGTGAGCAAGCCAGCTTCCTAATACATTGTGATAGTCAGTTTGTTCTAAACATTATCCCATTCCCATCCTTAATGCAGAACTCTTGCCTTAGGCTTATCAAATCTCATGATATTGTTGTTTATATATCAAGGTATGCCTTGGGCCCCATACGTTTCAGTCTTGCACAGTAATCGATCGGTCTTGCAAAAGTCCAGTGTGGACCAGCCCGTGTGTCGTATGTTAGAGGGTGAGGTAAAAAGGGGCCGGCATATTTGTTGCAGGACTACATGGACATCCAGAGCGTCAGGGCAAGGTAAGGGGGTCCAGCCGAGATCTGTTTGTGTGGAGGATGGGCCAGAGGTATTAGGCGCACGCTGGCCTTCATGCTGGGCCTAGGGGGAAGGAAGTTTAACATGTCCGGTCGACGTTGATCACATTCCCATTCTCTGGAAATGTTGCACACTTTGGTCCTGGCTGCAGCCATTCACTTTCCTTTAATGTCTTTCTGACTGGTTCTTTGTTCACCCTTATGAACCACGGAGCTGGCACTCACTCAGCAGGCACCAAGGGGTGGGCGTCGGCTACCCACCTGGTCGCCTGCTCAGTGACAGCCATGAGCATCATCTACCCCAAAGGAGAATAGCCCTCGTATCCCTGAGCTTGGTGATGGGCTGTTTGTAGCAAGAGGTGGGGAAAGGAGCAAACTTGCCTCATTGCTCTGCCTGATGGAGGGGCCTCCCTTCTGAAAAGCACAAAGTTCACACAAGAGCAGGAGGCTCCAGAAGCTTGTCAGCTCAGAAAGAGCCCTTTACAGCAAGAAGGCCCCGATGCCCCTTTCCACTCTCTGGGGCAACAGTGGGGGCCACGTGACGGCCACAGCAGTGTCACTGCTCACTCCTTTCAATGATGGGAAAAGGAAGAAAAGCAAAGTCCAGGACTCTCTAGGTCCTTGTTCCACTGTTTTCATTACATGGCACTTTCCGAATGCATAGGACCCTCCTAGGGTTGGGAAGTTTTTCTCAATGCAACCAGAACTTCGTTGAAAAATTCTTTCTCGACCGTCTTGTTTCACGGAGTTGAGTGTATGGCCCTTCACGCATAGACCCCCGCATGGGTTTTCAAACACTTTTTCCAAACTGAGTGAAACAAGATGTTAGATGGAAGATCGTTTGTCCACAGTATTCTCTCACAGTGTCGAGTAAAGGTCCCTTTGAAACACCGCGCGGAAACCATCTTTCAACTAACACGTCGTTTCACTAGGGTAGAAGTGTTTGGAAACCTATGCGGAACCTATGTGGAAAAGGCCATATACCGAAATCTGGGAATTTACACTGTGGGGTAACCCGTCTTTCAGCTAACGTCTTGTTTCGCTAAGGGAGAAGGGTTGGAAAACCTATGCACGGCGTATGCCGAAAGGGACATATACTAAATTTTGTGAAAGAAAAAAAAAAAAAAAACAACACACTGTGGAGACGCAGTGTCTTTCAACTCACATCTGGTTTCACAAAGTTAAGATAGTTTGAAAACTTATGAATCACTCACAGGGAAAGGGCCACATACTCAACTCTGTGAAACAACACTGTGGGGGAAGACATCTTTCACCTAATATCTGGTCTCCCTAAGTGAAAAGTGTTTGACTACACATGCGGGGCCTAGGCAGACAGTGCCATAGACTCAACTCTGTGACACAACACTGGGGTGAAAGAATGTTCCAAAAAACATCTGGTTTCTCTAGGCTCGGTGTGTTTGAAACCCCTGACGGGGCCATCACGTAAAGTGCCATACACTCCCCTCTGTGGTAAAACATTCTTTCAACTAACATCTGATTTCAGTGAGAACTGTTTGAAAACCGATGCGGGGGGCCTACACGGCAAGTGCCATGTACGCAACTCTAAGAAGCAACAATGGGGAGGGAACCATCTTTCAACTAAACCTCTCGTTTTCACTAGGTTAGAAGAGTCTGAAAGACTAGACGGGGCCGATGCCGAAAGTGCCATATACTCAGTTCTATCACGCTGCACTG
This sequence comes from Panthera tigris, assembly GCF_018350195.1. Taxonomy (NCBI): domain Eukaryota; kingdom Metazoa; phylum Chordata; class Mammalia; order Carnivora; family Felidae; genus Panthera; species Panthera tigris. The sequence continues at coordinate 186,807 of NW_024962168.1, forward strand.
TGCGGAAACCATCTTTCAACCAAATGCTGCATCACGGAGTTAGAAATATTTGACAACCCATGCACGGAACGATGTGGAAAGTGACATATACACGACACTGTGAGAGACTCCTGTGGACAAACCATCTTTCCGGTAACATCTCGTTTCACCAAGTTAGAAGTGTTTGAAAGCCTATGCAGGGCCTATTCCGAAAGTGTCATGCTCTTTGAAACCACTCGTGGAAACAACGCGGCGAAACAGTCTTTCGACTAACATCTGGTTTCGCTAATTAGGTGAGTACCGCTTGAAACCTATGCGTGGACTACAGGGTAAAAGTGCCGTACACTCAACGCGGAGGAACAACACTGAGGGGAAACCATCTTTCAACTAACGTCTCCTTTCACTGTTGCAAGTGTTTGAGAAAGTAAGCCGGCCTATGCCCAGAGTGCCGCACACTCAACTCTCGAACTGCACTTTGCAGAAACCATCTTTCAGCTAACATCTTGTATGAAAATTGTTAAAAACCTATGCAGGGAACGATGTGGAAAGTGACATACAGCCTAGGCTGGGAGACAATACTGTGGACAAACCGTCTTTCAACGAGCCTCTTGTTTCATTAAGATAGAAGCGTCTGAAAACCCATGCAAGGAAGTAGGAGGACAGTGCCATAAACCAACAGTGTTACCGAACCATCTTTCCACTTACACCATGTTTCACTAAATGAAAAGTGCTGGAAACCTATCGGGAGTCTAAGCGGAAAGTGCCATCCACTCAACTGTGCGAAAACACTGTGGGGAAGCCATCCTTCAACTACTATCTTGTTTCATTACCTTGGAAGTTGTTGGACAACCTAGCACAGCCTATGAGGAAAGTTACATGTACTCAACTCTGTCAAGTAGCACTTTGGGGAAATTATCTTTCAACTACCATCTCGTTTCCCTAAGGTAGAAGTGTTTGAAATCCCAGGCGGGGACTATGCGGGTAGTGCCATATCTTCTACTCTGTGAAACACTGTGGGGATCCCGTCTTGCAAGGAAGATCTCTTGTCACAAAGTTAGACGTGGTAGTAACCATATAAGGGGCCTGGGTAGAGTGTCATATACTGAACTCTGTGAAACAACATTGTAGGGAAACCATCTTTCAACTGACATGTCCTTTCACTAAGAGTTGTTGAAGAGCAATGACACTGTGGGGAAACCTTCTTTCCACTATCTCGTTTCACTAAGAATTGTTTCAGAAACTGTGAGAAGCCAATGTCGGACGTGCCATAGCCTCAACTCTGTCAACCAGCACTTTGCAAGCACTAGTGTTTTGAAACTCTCTTTCAACTCTCATCTGATTTCACCAGGTGAGAACTGTTTGAAAACCTATTCGGGGCCTAGGCCAAAAGGGCCACATACTCAACCACGTCGACCAGCACTTTGCAAAAGAACAATCTATCAACTAACAATCTTGTTTCCCTACGTTAGAAGTATCTGAAAACATACGCGGGGAACGCTGCAGAAAGTGACATATACACGACTCTGTGAGAGAATACTGTGGACAAACCGCCTTTCAACTACCATCTTGTTTCACTAAGAAGGATTTGAAAACCTATGCAGGAACTTTGCGCAAAGGTCCATATATGGACACTGTGAACACTGTGAACAAAGCATCTTTCACCTAACTTCTGGCTTGAAGTTAAAATAGTTTGACAACCTATGGATCACCTACAAGGAAAGAGCCATATGCTCATCTCTCGAAACAACACTGAGTAGTAACCACGTGTCATCTAAGATCTGATTTCACTAAATTAGAAAAGCTTGACAACCAGTGCGGGACCTAGGCAGATAGTGCGATATACTCCAGTCTGTGAAACAGCACTGGTTGGAAACACTCCTCCAACTCTCATCTGATTTCACTAAGTGAAGACTTTTTGAAAACCCTTTCGGGGCCTACGCCAAAAGTGACCTATACTTCACTCTGTGAAAGAACACTGTGGTGAAACAATCTTTCAACTAACATCTGGTTTCCCTGAGTGAGAAAGACTTCTTTAAAAACCTAGGCGGGGCCTTCACAGTAAGTGCCATATACTCAAGTTTGTGAAAAAGCACCGTGGGGAAGCCATCTCTCGCCTGCCATCTAGTTTCTCCAAGTTAGAAGGGTTTCAAAAACTATGCGGGGCCTGTGACGGAACTGCCATATACTCGGCTCTGGCAAAGAACACTTTGCGGAAACCGTCGTTCAACCAACATTTTGTATCACTACGTTCGAAGTGTTTGAAAACCTATACGGGGAACGATGTGGAAAGTGGCATGCATTCGACACTGAGAGAATACTGCGGGCAAACCGTCTTTCAACGAACATCTTGTTTCGCTAGATAGTAGCATATTAAAACCTAGGCGGGGACTACGTGGAAAGGGCCAGGTAATCAACTCTGCGAGAAGACATCATGGAGAATGGAGAAAGAGCTTTCATCTAATATCTAGTTTCACCAAGAAGACTTTGAAAACTTATGCACGAACTACTATGGAAAGTGCCACGGACAAACAACACGGTGGGGAAAGCATGTTTCCCCTAGAATCTGCTTTCACGAGCTTAGAAACGCTTGAATACACATTCGGGACCCAGGCGGATGGTGCCATATACTCCACTCTGTGAAACAACACTGTGGTGAAACACTCTTTCAAATAACTCCAGATTTGACCTTAGTGAGAACTGCTTGAAAATCTACGCGGGGCCTACAACGTAAGCGCCGTAAACTCTACTCTGTGAAACAACATTGAAGGGAAGCCATCACCCAAAATCTGGTTTCACTAAGTCACAGATTCGTTGGAACATACATGGATGGCCTAAGTGATAGTGCCTTTTACTCAACTCTGTCAGAGACACTGTGTGTGGAAACGATCCTTCAACGAACATCTTGCTTCAGAAGTTAGAAGCGTTTGGAAAACTATGCAAGGTCAATCACGATCTTGCCATATACTCAACTCTGAATGGAAAAAAACACTGTGCTGAAGCTATCTTTCAAATATCCTCAGGTTTCACTATGGTACATGCGGTTCAAACCGCTTATGGGGCCGAGACATCAAGTGCCTTATACCCCACTCTGGCAATCTACACTGTGGTGGAACAATCTTTCAACTAACGTCTGAATTCACTAAATGAGAACTGTTTGGAAGCGTATGCGGGGACTACACGGTAAGTGCCATCGACTCAACCCTGTGAAGCAACGCTGTGGGGACACCACCTTGCAGCTAACATCTCACTTCACTTAGTTGGAACTCCTTGATAAACTTGCGGGGCTTTTTGGCGAAAGTGCCCTACGGTCAACTTTGTGGCGGAACCCTGTGGTGAAAAACTTTCCACTAACATCAGGTTTCACTAAGCGAGAACATTTTGAAGACAAGTGCGGCGCCTACAAGCCAAGTGCCATATTCTCAACTCTGTGAAACAACCCTGTCGCCAAACCATCGTTCCACGAACATCTCGGTTCACTAAATTGGAAACGTTTGAGAAATCTATGTGGGGAACGATCACGACAGTGACATATACTCGACTCCGTGAGAGAATATTGTGGGCAAACCATCTTTCAAACAACACTGTGAGGGAAACCCTCTTTTCAGCTAACATCTCTTTTCCCTAAAATTAAAAGTTTTTCAAAACTATGTAGGGCCTATGCCCAAAGTGCAATACACTCAACTCTGTCAAACTGCACTTTGCGGAAAGCATCTTTCAACTACTATCTTGCGTCACTGATTTAGAAGTATTTGGAAAATCTATGCGGAGAACAATTAGGAAAGGGAATTATAATTGACACTGTGAGAGATTACTGTGGAAAAGCCATTTTTCAACTAACATCTTGTTTCACTCTTAGAAGTGCTTGAAAACCTGTGTGCAGCTTAGGCAGAAAGCACATGTCCTCAACTCTATGAAAGAGCACTGTGGGATCAACATCTTTCAGTTAACCACAAAATGAACATGGTTTCAAACCCTTTGCATGGCTTACATGGAAGGAGCCATATACTTAACTCTGTGAACCAACACTGTGGAGAAACAATCCTTCACTGAGTCAGAAGGGTTGGAATACACATGAGGGGCCTAGACGGAGAGTGCCATATGCGCTACTCTGTGAAACAACACTCTGGGGAAAACGTCTTTCAACTAACATCTCGGTTCACTCAGAAGTGTCTGAAAATGTCTGCGGGACCTATGCCGAAAATGCCTTCTATAGCACTTGGCGTAAACCGTCTTTCAAGGAACATCTTTTATCACTAAGGTAGAAGTGTTTGAAAACCTTTCTGGAGATCGATGTGGAAAGGGACATTTACTCGACACCGTGAGAGAATACACTGTGAGACAATGTTTCAAGTAGCATCTCGTTTCAGTGAGTGAGAACTCTTTGAAAACCTATGCGGGGCCTATGCGCGAAGTGCCTGCCATGTACTCAACTCTGTGAAACCACATGGTGGAGAAAGGATTTTTCAACTAACTTCTGGTTTCACTAAGTGAGATATCTTGCCAACGCTATGCGGGTCATATGCGTTCAGAGAGTGCCATGTACTGAAATCAGTGGAACAACACTGTGGGGAAACCCTCTTTCATCGCTAGTCTCATCTTTCACTTAGTCTCATCGTTAGGTGCGACGTGTATGAAAACCTACGCCCGCCCTATGAGGAAAGTACCATATACTCACCTTTGTGAAAACACACCTTTCACCTGGCATCTGGTTTTACAACGTTAACATAGTTTGAAAACACAAGCATGACCTACATGGCAAGTGTCAAATACTCAACCCCCTGAAACAAGACTGTTGGGGAGGCGCTCTTTCACCTTAACTTCGTTTCACTGAGTTTGAGGTGTTTGAAGACTCATGCGAGGCCTAGGAACAAAGTGCAATATACTCACGTCTGTGAAGGAAGCCTGTAGAGAAAACATCTTTCAACTAACGTCTGGTGCCACGAAGTTAGAAGTGTTTGAAAGCCCCTACGGAGACTATGCGGATAATGCCATATGACTCTGTGAAACAACCTTGTGGGGAAACATCTTCAACCACCATCTTCTTTCACAAAGTAACCTACGCGCGTTCTAGGGAGAAGGTGCCATATACACAATCCTGTCCAACAACCCTTTGGGGAAACCATCGTCAACTAGAATCTTGTTTCCCTAAGTTGGGTAGTGTTTGAAAACCCATGTGAGGAACTATGAGGCAAGTGCCATCTACTCAACTGTGAAACAACAGTGTGGTGAAACCACCTTTCAACCACCGTCTGATTTCCCTGATTCAGAAGTGTTTGAAAACCGATGCACGTCCTAGTCAGAAAGTGCCATATACTCAACTCTATGAAACAACACCGCGGGATCAACATCTTTCACTTAACTTCTTGTTTCAGTAAGTTAGAAGTGTTTGAAAACCCGTGCTGGGAACTGGGAGGAAAGTGATATAAACCCGACTCTGTAAAAAATACTGCGGAGAAACCCTCTTTTCAAGTAACATTTACTTTCTGTTAGAAGTGTTTGACTACTATGCGGGGCTTATGCCTAAAGTGCCATGTACTCAACTCTGTGAAACAACACTGTATGGAACCATCCTTCAGCTAACAGTTTGCTTCCCTAAGTTAGAAGTGTCGAAAACCTTTGCGAGGCCTACGCTGAAAGTGCCATAGACTCATCTCTGTAAAACAACAGTGTGGAGAAAGATTCTGTCAAATAACATGAGGTTTCGATAAGTGACAATGCTTTGAAAACCTAGGCGGGTCCTACAGGGTAAGTGCCGTATATTCTACTCTGCGAAACAACACAGTGGGGAAACCATCTTTCAACTAACATTTCGTTTCACTAACTTAGAGGTGTTTCAAAACCTATGAGGGGCCAATGCCAAAAGTGCCATATACTCAACTCTGTCCAACTGCACTTTGTGAAAATCTTTCAACTAATATCTTGTATCACTAAGGTAGAAATGTTGGAAAACCTGGGGGGGGGGGATGATGTGGAAAGCGACGTATACTCGACAGTGTGAAAGAGTACTGTGGAGAAAGCCTCTTGTGACTAACCTCTGGTTTCAAAAAGTTAGAAGACTTTGAAAACCTACACAGGACGTGCCCGGAAAGTGCCATATACGCAACCACGAACCAACACGGTGGAGAAGCCACATTTCCCCTCAAATCTGCTTTCACTGTTAAAAATGTTTGACTTCACATGCGGGTCCTAGGCGGATAAGGGCCACATACTCCACTCTGTGAAACAACCTTTCAACTGACGTCTGATATCACCAAGAGAGAACTGTTTGAAAACCTATGCGAGGCCTACAAGCTAAGTGCAACACACTACACTCTGTGAAACAACACTGTGGGGAAACCATCTTTCAACTACCAAATAATATCACTAATTGAGAAGTGTTTGAAAACCATGCGTGGACTAGGTGGAAATTGCCATAGACTCAGCTCTGTGAAACATCACTGTGGGGTAAAAATCTTCCAATTAACATCTTTCACTCAGAAGGGTGTGTAAACCAATGCTATGAGCTCGACTCCGTGTGTGTGTGTGGGGGGGGGGGCGGGGAATACAGTGGAGAAACTCTCTTTCAAGTAACAGCTGGTTTCACTATGTCAGAAGTGTGTGAAAACCTATGTGGGGCGTAGGCCTAAAGTGCCATGTACTCAACTCTGGCAAACAACACTGTGGGGAAACCATCCTTCGACTAACATCTTGTTTCACTAAGTTACAAGTGTTTCAAAGCCATGCCAGGCCGACACCGAAACTTTTGCCATGTACCCAACCCTGTGAAACAACAGTGTGGTGAAACCATCTGTCAACTAACATGGGGTTTCACTCAGTGAGAACTGTTTGAAAACACATGCAGGGCCTACAGCGAGAGTGTAGGAAACCATGTGAAAAACCCTGTGGAATATGTCTTTGAACTAACTTGTTTCGCTACATATTGGGCGTGTTTGAAAATATATAGGGGACTTATAGGGAAAGTACCATATATACTCAACTCTGGAATAAAACACTGGAGAAAGCATCGTTCAACTAGCTTCTTGTTCCCCAGCTGTGAAGTGATGGAAAAACTAGGCCTACATGTATAAATAATGACAGTACCATACACTCAACGCCTTGAAAGTAAACCACGGAGAAACCATCTTTCGCCTAACCTCTTGTTTCACTACGTTAGACATGTTTGAAACCCTATTCGAGGAACTCTAAGGAACGTTCCACACCCACAATCCTGGGAAACAAAAATGTGGAGAACCTGCCTTTCAACCAACACACCAAATTCTCATTTTCACACCCACCGCACTATAAACAACTCACCAAGGTCTACACACCAAACACACTCTGCACACCTACCTCTTACACACCACAAACACCGCACTTCCACCTCCCACAGTGCCTAAGAAACACACAAACACCAAACACACCACACAGAGACAAAACTTATCACAACATACTGCAGGTACCACACGCATTCAATAAAAGCTCCCATGTATAGCACTTTTACACTGCTTCAAAATCTCACTGGACACACACCCCATGTATAAACGACATGCCCAATTTACATGGAACATACCCAAAGCACATCACATACACGAAATATCCGTCACATAGTCCAGACACCACCCACACACCACACCACCTATACAGCACACGTATTCCACCCCCCCCCCACACACACTTTCACATATACCATGCACAGAAATGCACACACCGCACATACACCAGAGACGTACTGCTGATAAACCACATACACATGCCCTTTCCATACACCACACACCTAACAAACACAACACCTCAGTGCTCCACATACACCCTGATACATCTCTGCTGCCCCTCTCTGCCGATAGGATGGCAAGAAAGACATTCAAAGCCAGGGCTTTCCCCTCTCTACTTGAAGGAATAAAGGAGGCCTTATGATGGCAGTGCTTCGGGTGTGGCCCGGAGAGAGAGAGGTCCCTTTCCCGAAGCCCGTGGCTGTTTCTAATTCCTGAGACAGTCAACTTGCTGGAAGACTGTGCTAGTCTCTTCACTCACAGAATTCTCCCATTCCCATCTCTGATGAAGACCTCTAGCACGCGTACTAACATTTTGAACCCCTTTGCTCTACTTCCAAAAGATTTTCTCCCTGGCCTTGATTCCAAGTGAGATTCTCAGAGGAACAGCCTCTACTTCCAAGTGGAGAGCGTGGTGAAGTCCCTGTGAGTGTGCAATGGGTTTTCTCAAAGGACCACCCCTTCATCTGGTTTCAGAGGTATACGGACATCACAAGGCCTGGGTCATTGGAAGATGCCCAGTGGAGAAACTTGGTAGGTATGCTGGAGCAGAGGTTGCAGTGCCCATCAATGGGCTGAGAAGAAATGAAGATGACGAAGACCTCATCTTTCCAGGATGATCCAGTTCCCATATGGAATGCCGAGCTTTGGTACGCCTCCTAGTCATTTTCTTCCCATGGCTGTCCTTTGAAATAAACTTTTGTTCACACATAGGGGCCACAGAACTGTCACTCAGTCAGCTGGTACCCTGGGGTAGGCCACAGACTCCCATTCTGGTCCTGTGCTCAGTGAGAGCTTTCAAGGTTCTGCTATGCCAAAGGAACGATGGCCTCTGAGTGGGTGGTGCTTGGCCTGCCCTGGTAGAGAAGGCGAAGGGGAGAGACCTTGCTTCACTCACCTGCTTGATTGAGTTGCCTTCATTCTGAGAAGCACACAGTTTGCACATGGGCAGTAAGGAACCAGGAGTGGGTCAGCACGGGAAGACCCCATTCCAAGTATAGGAAATCAAGTCCTTGTCCCAGACTCCTGAGCAAGAGCCAGCAAAACTCAATAGCTACAGGTCAGACACTGGTGCCTGGGAACACTGACGGAAATCCTGGAAGGGATAGACAAACCCAGAAATCTGGCTCCTGAAGAAAGGCTGCAGGTTTCTTGATGAGAAGGCTCCTGTGTGTAGTCCTTCAGAGGGCTCCCTTTGCCTAAGTCCACTGGCATTTTTTATTCCTGATACAAGCGGGTTGATAGGAGATTGTGATGGTTATTTCACTCTCAACATTCTCCATATGTCAGCTCTAATGAAGAACACTGGCACTCTGTGTCTGCATTTACACAACTTGGCTCTCTTTCTGAAAAAAAAAAAATTAAGTTTCTGTTTAAAACCAGTGTCTGAGAGATATAATGTCTCCTTTCAAGTTGGAGTCTGCCAGTGTCCATGTTATGGTGATATAGGTTTTACTCAGACCCCTCCCAATTTGCTAGCAGAATTGTGTGGCTAACCAAAACCCTAGGGCATTGGAAGGTGTCCAGGGAGAATGCTTGTGGGTGTGCTAAGCCCCCGGTAAGCAGGGTGTCCTGCTTCCCATGCAGGACAAGAGAAAAGGAAAGCAGATATATCTATTTCCTAGATTTGACCAATGTCCATTTGAAATGCAGGGCCATGACTCCCCTCGTAGTGATTCCGATCCCGCTGCTGTTATTCTAACTTGTCAGTTCACACAGCAAGACCAAGGGGCTGACCCGTACCAACCAAGGTCCAAGGTTTGGAGTTGAGGTTCCAGGCCTTTTGTGAATCAATGCTGAGCCCTCAGAGTCGGATACCTGAGAGGACAGCTACCACACGTGGCCCTGATCCCTCGGTGCATAGCAGGCCAGAGTATCGTAGGAAAGGGTAGCCGCATGAATCCCCGACCCTGACTGAGTTGCCCTCATTTGGGAGAAAAGACAGACTGTGAATGTGCAACATGCTTTGTGAACTGATCGGCTCACCAAAAGCCTTTTGAATAAATGGTGCACCATAGCCTCGTTCAAACCTATTGATCATTCCAGGGAAGCATACTCTTCATGGTTCAGAATTACTGCTGCCCGTATCTCCTGACACGATATGCAGAAGGACAACAGGAGCCAAAACTTCCCTCTATTTCTTACGGGATAGTGCGGATCTCTTGTTCACAGGGTTCCAAGGGGCATCCTTTGAGGTACTGCTTTAGCCAAGCTGACAAAGGGTTCTTCTGACGCCTGAGCAAGCCAGTGTACTAATATATTGTGCTCGTCAGATTTTTCTAAACATTACCCAAATCTCATCTTTAACCAAAAACACTGGCCCTCGGCATATCAAGTTTTATGACATTTCTTTGTTCTCCACCCAGATTTTTCTTGTGATCCCCTCAAATTCAGTCGCTCAGAGCCATAGCACCGGGTTGCAAATGTCCACTGTGGACCAACCCTTGTGTCTGTGGGACAGGTTGAGCCAAAGGAGACCTGGCATTTTGGTTTCAGGACTCCATGGACATCCAGAGCTCTAGGCCATTTGAAGGGTCCAGCCTAGAACCGTTTTGTGTGGAGCCTGGGCCAGATGTACAAGAGAGGAGCTGGCCTCCTTGCTGGGCCTAGGAGAAATGAAGTTTATCATGTCTTTTTCCCATTCATCACATTCCCATTGGATGGACATATCAAACCCTTTGGTCCTGGCTTCAGTCCGTCCCTTTGACGTACTGTCACTCTGACTCAGTCTTTGTTCAACCCGAGGAGCCATGGAGCTGGCACTCACTCAGCAGACACCAAGGGGAGGGAGTCATGTTCCCACTCGGTCCTGTGCTCACAGTGACAACCATGAGCATCATTTATCTCACAGAATAGCCCTCCAATCCTGAGCTCGGTGATTGGTTGTTTGCAGCAAGAGGTCGGGGGGAAGAGGGCCAGCTTGCCTTATTAAGTTCTGCCTGATGGAGGGTCTTTCCTTCTGAAAAGTAGACAGTTCACACAGGAGCAGGAGGGTCCAGATGCTGGTCAGCAAAGAGCCCTTTACAGGAAGAAGGCCCCAATGCCCCTTTCCACACTTTGTGGGAAGTCCTGGGGGCAACTGACTACAGCATTGTCACTGCTCACTCCATTCAATGATGGGAAAAGTAAGAAATGCAAAGCCCAGGGCTCTCTAGGTCCTTGTGAAGGAAAAAGGAAGGCCTGTTGCTGAACGGGCTCCCCAATGCGGACGCGAGATGGCGCTGCTTGCTAAGGCTGCTGGTGTTTCTTCTTCCCATAGCCCGTTTGCCAGGAGCTGGTGCTAGACCCTTCTTTATCCACATAATTCCCCTTTCACTCTCTGAAGAGCACTGACCCTCCTTTTCCACTTTACACCTCTTTGCTCTCTTGTTTGTTTCTACAAACAAGGTTCTTCCCACCATCCGTTCGGAGTCGGTGTCTCACAGTCATATCCTCTGCCTTCTGCCTAGGAGTCTGACTCAGTGCTTGAGACTGTGGGAGATATTTTGGCCAGAAGGCTCTTCCCTCCATCTTCATTAATTCTCTGGGTTCCTGAAGTATGTGGTCATTCAGAGACCCAGGCCAATGGAAGGGTCCCAGCAGAGAATGTTTTTGTTTGGGTTGGGCAAGAGATTTGGGCACGGAGCTGGCCTTCCTCTGGGCCAAGGGCAAATGAAGTAAGACGCTTTCGTTCCAAGTGGATCCCAATTCCCACTGGAATTGTCAAGCGCTGCCTCCCCCGTGCCCCAATCCTTCACCTTGCTGCACTTCTGACAACTCTTTTTCTCCCTTAGGAGCTATGGAGCTCTCAGAAATAGGAGCTATGGAGCTCTCAGAAAGTCAGGTAGCTCACACGGGTAGACCTCAAACTCCCACTCTGCTCCTGTGCTCAGTGAGAGCTCTCAGGCCCTGAACTAACAAAAGAAAGATGGCCTTTATTCCCTGGAAGATTGGTGATTGGTCTGCTGTGGTATGGAAAGGGAAGGGGAGCCAGCTTGCCTCACTGTCCTGGATGGCTGTGTTGCATTCATTCTGAGAAGCAGATAGTTTGCACATGAGCAGTATGGACAAGGAGAGGGTCAGCATAGGGGAAGCCTTTTCCAGGAACTGGAAATGATTTCCTTGTTCCACGCTCCTGAGTAAGAACAAGCAGAACCGAATACCTAAAGCTCAAACCTGTGACCTCCATCAACTGAGAGAACATGTGGGAGGGACAGATATAGCCAGAAATCTCTGTCTCCTAAAATCAGAATGCAGGGCTCCCAACTGTATTTCTTCAGAAGGCTCCCTTTGCCTAAGCCCACAGGCATTTCTTGTTCCAGATACAACCAAGTTGATAGGAGACTGTGTTGGGTACTTACACTCTCCACTCTCCACTTCTCATGTGGGAGGACGAAGTCTGGTAGCCTGTCTCGCCCACCACTTACGGTTTCCTTCAAAAACAGTGCTGCATGGAATTTATCAAAGCCAGTGTCTTTGAATAATAGCCTCTTCTTTCAGCACCGGAATCGGGTGGTGTCCTTGTGGTTATGATATAGGTATTGCAATGGGCCTCTCTCAACTTGGTTTCAGAATGATGTGAACTTAGGGTGTGTGAAGGTTCCTAGGCAAACTGCTGGTGGCTAAGGCTCAGCCAGATGTTAGGGGTAGACCCTGTCCCTTGTGTGCTTAGAGGGTGAGGGAAGATAGATATCTCTTTCCTCGATTCGGTCAGTGGCATTTTGAATGCAGAACTTTGACTCCCCTGGTGGTCATTCTTATCCCATTTCTGCTTTTCTAACTTGAGCTCACTTCACACACCAAGACCATGGGGGCTCTCCTGTAAACAAGCAAGTTCCAAGGATGGACATGTAGGTTCCAGAACATTCCTGAGTCAAGGCAGGGCTCTCAGAGTCTGATATCACTGAAGAGAGCTATATCAAGGACCTTCGGTCTTTGAGCCCTCAGTTCATAGCAGGCTACTGTATCAAGGGAATAGCCACGTGGACCCCCAATCCTAATTGATGGACATATGCTCGTGCGGAAGAAGAACAGACTATGCAGGTATAGCATGCTCTGAGACCTGACCAGCTAACAAAAGGCTTTTGAACATATCCTGCACCAGGCCTTGTTCCCCCCACCTGATCCTCCCATGGAAGCACATGATTCATATCTCAGTGTCATTGGGGCCCCTATCTTCTGATATGATGGGCAGAAGCACACAAAAAGCCACTCTTTCCCTCTACTTCTTAAGGGAGAATGTGGGTGTTCCCCATGCTCACAGGGCTCCAAGCTGTCCTTTGGACAACTCCTGTAGCCAAATCCCATGAAACGTCTTCGGACTTTTGAGCAAGGCAGCTTGCTAATATATTGTGCTGGTCTGTTTCTTCTAAACATTATCCATTTCTCGTCTTTAATGAAGAACTCTTGCCCTAGGCATATCAAGTCTCACGACATTGTTTTTTTTTTTTTTGTCCATCAAGGTTTGTCTTGGACTCCATACAAATTCAGTCTTGCACAGTAATAGATCTGCCTTGCGAATGTCCCATGTGGACCAGCCCTCATGGCTTGTGTGACAGGTTGAGGTAAAGGGGCTGGCATATCAGTTTCAGGACTATGTTGACATCCAGAGACTTGGGGCATGGAAAGTGGTCCAGCTGAGATCTGTTTGTGTGGAGGATGGGCCAGAGATATTAGGCATGAGTTGGCCTTCATCATGGGCCTAGGAAGATTGAAGATTAATATGTCCCATCCACACTGATCACATTCCCACTGGATGGAAATATTGCACACTTTGGTCTTGGCTGCAGCCATTCACTTTTTTTTAATATCTTTCTGGCTCAGTCTGTGCTCACCCTTACGACTCATGGAGCTGGCACTCACCTGGCACCAAAGGGTAGGGTGGGTGTCAGCGACCCACTCAGTCCTGTGCTCAGTGACAGCCATGAGCACTGGCTATAAGCCCTCCTGTCCCTAAGCTTGGTGCTCGGCTGTTTGTAGCAAGAGGTGGGGGGAGGGGAACCAGCTTGCCTCATTGCTCTGCCCCATGGAGGAGCTTTCCTTCTGAAAATCAGACAGTTCACACAGGAGCAGGAGGCTCCAGAAGCTGTTCAGCACAGAAAGAGCCCTGTACAGAAAGAGGCACCCAGTGCCCCTTTCCTCACTTTGGAGCAACAGCGGGGGCACCTCACCCCTACATGGCTACAGCACTCTCACTGCTCACTCCATTCAAAGATGGGAAAAACAAGAAAAGCAAATTCCAGGGGTCTCTGGGTCCTCCTGAAAGAAGGAGGCAGCCCCTTGCTTTCAGGGCTCCCTCATGCGGATGGTAGAGGGTGCTTTTCCCTAAGCTTTCTGGTGTTTCTTCTCATAGCCAGGTTGACAGGAGCTGGTGCTGGGCCCTTTCTTCTCCTCGTAATTCTCATTCCAAATCTCTGAAGTGCTCTGGCCCTCCTTATCCACCTTACACATCTTTGCTCTTTTGTAGACACAGTGTTCTTCCCACAACCCGTTCAGAGTCAGTGCCTCACAGTCATAACCTCTGCCTTCCCCCCCCCCGGGAAAATCTTCCAGTCCCTTTGACTGGGTGACAGAGTCTGGCCACAGGGCTCTGTTTTCATTAGTTCATTGGGTTTCAAAAGTATGTGGCCATTCAGAGGCCCAGGGAAATTTGAAGGCGCCCAGCAGAGGATGTTTGTGTGTAGGCCAGGGCAAATATTTGAGCAGAGACCAGGACTCTTTGTAGGCCAAGGGCAAATGAAGGAAGACACCTTCCCAAGTAGATCCAATGCCTGCGCCAAATTATCAACCTTTGGCCCTCCTTGAGCCCATTTCCTTCACCTTGCTGCATTTCTGACAATGTTTTTTCTCTCTTAGAAGCCATGGATCCATCACTCGAATATTCAGCTGGCACCCTGTGGTAGGCCACCTACTCACACACTCTGCTCCTGTGCTCACTGAGAGGTATTGGGCTCTGATCTAACAAAGGAAAGAAGGCGTTTAGTCCCTGAGTCCTTGGCGATTGGACTGCTGTGGTATGGAAGGGGGAGGCTAGGTAGCCTCCCTCACTGACCTGGATTGAGTTGCCTTCCAAGAAGCAGAGCGTTCGCACATGGGTGGTATGGATCAGTATGGGGTCAACACAGGGAAAGCTAGTTTGAAGAACATGGAGAAAAAGTACTTATTCCAGACTCCTGAGCCCAGTACCTACAGCTCCACACCGATGCTTCCCATCAACATTTAGAAAAAGTGGAATGGAGAGACGTAGCCAGAAATCTCTGGTCCCTGAGGAAAGAAAAGCAGACATCTTGCTGACAGAGCTCCCGGTATAGTGGTTCACAGGGTTCCCTTTGCCTAACCCCACAGGATAGGAGCTTGTGCTGGGTCCTTCATTCTCAACATTTCCCACATCTCATGTGTGATGAAGAACTCTGGCCATCTGCGTCTCCCTGTCCACCCATTACCCTGTTTTTTGAACAACGTTGTGAATGGAACGTTTCCAGGGCCAGTGACTTAGAGTACTATTCCCTTCTTTCAGTTTGTGATTCTAGTGGTGTCCCTGTGATGGTGAGATAGGTATTGCAATGGGGCCCTCTCACTTTGGTTTCGGAATGATGTGGCCATCCCCAAACCCAGTGTGTGTGAAGGTTCCGAGGCCAAATACTTGTGGGTAGGCACAGCCAGAGGTTAGGGGGCGATCATGCCTCATGTGTGGGAAGACGATAGGGAAGATAGATTATCTCTTTCCTCGATTTGACCCATATCCATTTGAGCACAGAACTTTGGCCTGGGAGTCACTAACCCATTGCTGCTTTTCTAATGTGGTCTCAATTAACACACCAAGGACATGGGGCTGTCCCATACACAACGAATGTCAATGGATTGGAGGTGAGTTTCCAGCCAGTTCCTGAGCCAATGGAGGGCTTTAAGATTCTGATGTCTGAGAGGACAGCTAACACTTCTGTCCCTGAGCCCTCAGTGCTTAGGCTACAGTAACCAGAGAACGGGTAACCACATAGACCTCCACCCTTAATTGATGGGGGTGCCCTCATTCAGAAGAACACTCAGCCTTTTCCTGTGCAGTTTGCTGCATGACCTGGTCAGTGCACAAAACATCTTTTGAAAAAAATATGCACTAAGTCTTCATTCTCACTTCTTGATCATCGCATGGAAGCACCTTCTTCATGCCTCAGCATCACTACTGCCCGTATCTACTGACACAATGGGCAGAAGCACACCAAAACCCAATGTTTCCCTCTATTTGTTAAGGGAGCATGAGGGTCTTTTGTTCACTGGACTCCAAGGGGGCATCCTTTGGAGTAGTCCTGTAGCTGAAGCCCACAAGATTTTTCTGACTCCTCACCACGGCTGCGTGCTCTTCCTCTATTGTGTGGTCAGTGTTTTCCAAACATCAATCAATTCTCATCGTGAATGAAGATCTCTGACCCTAGGAGTATCAAGTTTCATGAGCGTGCTTTGATAATAATCCATGAAAGTTTATCTTGGGGTCCATACAGTTCTGTCAGAAGAAGCGCTCAGGCTTGTAAATGTCCAATGTGGACCAACCTTTGTGTCTGTGGGACAAGTTGAGCCAAAGGGGCTTTGGCATTTTGGTTTCAGAACTCCATGGACATGCAGAGCCTTAGGCCATTTGAAGGGGTCCAGCCGAGAACTGTTTGTGTGGAGGCTGGGCAAGAAATATTAGCGGGGAACTGGCCTCCTTTGCTGGGCCTAGGAGAAATGAAGTTTCTCGTGTCTTTTTCACAGTGATCACATTCCCATTGGATGGACATATCAAACTCCCTTTGGTCCTGGCTTCAGCCAGTCCCTTTCACTTACTGTCTTTTTGGCTCAGTCTTTGTTCATCCTTATGAGCCATGGAACTGGCACTCATGCATAGGGCACCAAGGAATGGGCTTTGGGTGCTCACTTAGTCGCTCACTCAGTGACAGCCATGAGCATCGTTTATCCCGCAGGAGAATGGCCCTCCAATCCCTGAGCTTGGTGATTGGCTGTTTGTAGCAAAGGGTGGGGGGACGAGAGCCACCTTGCCTCCCTCTGAAAGGTAAACTGTTCATTCGCACTTGCATGACGCTCCAGAAGCTGGTCAGCTGAGAAAGAGCGTTTTAGGGGAAGATGGCCCCAATGCCCCTTTCCACACTTTGGAACGATAGCTGGGGGCACCTCATGGCTACTGCACTGTCACTGCTCACTCCATCCAGTGTTGGGAAAACAAGAGAAGCAAAGTGCCAGGGCTCTCTACGTCCTTCTGAAGGAAGAAGGCCGGCCTGTTGCTCACACGGCTCCCAGATGCAGACTCTAGAGGGCTCCTTTGCATAAGTCTTCAGGTGTTTCTTATTACCATGGCCAGTTTGCCAGGAGCAGGTGATGGGCACTTCATTCTCCATGTAAATCCTCTTCCTGTCTCTGAAGAGCGCTGGGCCTTCTTATCACCATCACACATCTTTGCTCGTTTTTAGAAATAGGGTTCTTCCCACAACCCGCACAGAGTCGGTGTCTCACAGTTATATCCTCTGCCTTCCATTTGGGTGTCTGACCCAGTCCTTGTGACTGTGGGAGAGATTTCCCCACAGGGTTCCTTCTTCATTAATTCTGTGGGTTTTAGAAGTATGTGGCTCTCAGAAGGTCCTGGGATTTGGATGTTTGGGTGAAGGCCGAGCCAGAGATGTGGGCAGGGAGCTGGCCTCCTTTTGGCCAAGGGTCAGTGAAGGAAGACATTTTCTTCCCAAGTGGGTTCCAATTTCCACTGGAAAGGTTGAACTTTGGCCCCCCCGGGACCAATTTCCTTCCCCTTGCTTTATTTCTGACTCCCTCCCTCCCCCCTTGGGAGCCATGGAGCCATTACACACTCAGCTGACACCACTGGATATGCATCAAACTCCCACTCTGCTCCTGTGCTCAGGGAGAGCTCTCAGGCTCCGATCTAACAAAGGAAAGATGGCCTTTAGTCCCTGAGTGCTTGTTGCTTGGCTTGCTGTGGTATGGGAGGTGAAGGGGAGCCAGCTTTCCTCCCTGTGCCGGATGATTGAGTTGCCTTCATTCTGAGAAGCACACAGTGTGCACAAGGGCAGTATGGACCAGGGATGAGGAAGAGCCATTTCCAGGAATAGGGAACGAAATCCTTGTTCCAGACTGCGGCTGCCTCCATCAACTGCTACAAAAAGTTGGAGGGACAGACATAGCCAGAAATCTCTGGCTCCAAAAGAATGAAAGGAGGTTTCTTGCTGACAGGGTTTTCAGGTGTACCTTTTCAGAGGGCTCCCTTTGCCTAAGCCCATGGGCATTTCTATTTCCAGATACAAGCAGCTTGTTAGGAGGCTGTGCTGGGGACTTCATTCTTGACACTCTCCAAATCTCAAGTGAGATGAAGAACTGTGAGAGTCTGTGTCTCCATTTCCACCACTTAACCCTTTTTTGTCCAAAGAGTTTCTGCATGGAGTTTATGCAGGGCTAGCATCTTAGAGTAATATCCTTTTCTTTCAGCTTGGGAATTAGGAGGAGCCCTTTTCATGGTGATATGGGTTTTACTTTGGGTCTTCCTCGAGATCGTTTTGGAATTTGTGGCCAACCCCACACCTAAGGGTGTATGAAGATACCTGGGTGGAATGCTTGAGGGTAATTGAAGCCAGTGAGTAGGGCAGCATCCTCCCCAATGTGGGAGAAGATGAAGGGATGATAGCGACATTTCTTTGTTTGGTTTGACCCATGCCCATTGGAATGCAAAACCTGGACTCAACTTCCTATCCTGTTGCTGCTTTTCTCACTTGGTCACAGTCACCCACCAAGACATGGGGCTGCCCTGTCCACAGCCAAATTCCAAGGATTGGAGGTGAGTTTCCAGTCATTTCCTGAGTCCATAGAGGGTTCTCCGAGTCTGATCTCCCAGAGGTCGGCTGCCCCTCTGTCCCATAGCTCTTGTTGCTTAGCAGGGTATTAGAGTAAGAGTAAAGAATTGCTCTTCTTTGGTAACAAGGTTCTCCCTGGAATCTTGTCAGAGTCTGTGTGTCAGAGTCTTATCCTTTCTTAAGTGATGAGTCTGGTACAAGCCTGGTGAGTGTGCAAGAGGTTTGCCCACAGGGGCCATGGAAATTGAGCTTCAGAATTTGTGGACATCACCAGGCCTAGGGTATCTGCAGATGCCCAGTGGAGAATGCTTGTGTGTAGGCAAGCCAGAGGTTTGAGGAAGGGAGACGGCATCTTGTCTGGATGGAGATTTAATTCAGAAAGATATCTCTTTCCTAGATGGGTTCCATTCCCTTTGGAGATGCAGAACTTTGGCACTGCTCTTATCCAGCCCCATGCCATTGCTGCTTTTTCTAGCTAGGTCTCCTTTCACGTTCCAAGAGCATGGGGCTGTCACTTCTCCAGCCATGGCTGTATGAATGGTGCCATGGTCTCCCAGTCAGTTGCAGAGGAAATTGAAGGCTCTTTGGGTGTCATATCCCAAACCTGGGATTTGAGGTTTGAGGAAACCTGGCCCTTCCGTCCCGGAGCACAGGGTGTTGCTTAGCTGGCTAGGGTATGCACGAGCATAGGTAGCCAGTTGGCCTCCCTCCCCTCACTGATGCAGACCACTTCCTTTGTAAGAACAACAGATTTTCATGTGGGCAGGATGCCCCAGGATCTCGTCAGCAAAGAAAGTACTTTTGGATGGAACACTGCACCAAGTCCCACTTCCAAAGACTTGCCCATCAGCCAGGAGCACATCCCTGCCACAGCTCTACCACCGCTGCCCCTGTGAACATGGCAAGGGCAGGACACACAGCCAGAGCCAGGTCTTTCCCTCTGTTTCTGAAGGAAGAATCTGGGCAGGCTTCTGGCAGACAGGACTTTCAGGTGGAACTTACAGATGCCTCTCTTTACCAAAGCCTCCAGGTGTTTCTCATTCCTGAGTTGTCAGTCAGTGCGCTGGGGAAGACAGTGCTAGTCATGTCACTCTCCACTTGATCTCATTCTTATGCCTGATACAGAATGCTGGCCTTCCCTCTATCCATTCTCACCCCTTTGCTCTATTTTCACTCTGAGCCCTCCCTAGGCTCCATTCCATGTGAGTTTCTTATAGTCATAGCCGGGGCTTCAACTGGGGATTCTGGTCCATTCCCTGTGACTGCAGCATATGTTTGGCCAAAGGGCCCAGGGTCTTCGTTTCATCTCTGCACGAGTCTCTCAGTACTCGGATTTCTGGCCAAGTAGGCCTGTAGTTTTTTGATTGTTTTCGTTTTGCCACAGGGACAGATCCTCAGATCCTCTCAAGCTTTCAAGTGTCCTGAAAAGACAAGAATAACTGTAAACTGGGAAGTTGTTACAATATGTGAATGATGCTCAGGGCAAGATCGATTTATTTTAAATCAGTGCAACCTTCATGATATGTGAAAAGGCAAGGCAACCCTGCTCTAGTACCTCCCTCTGCATTTCTTCCAGGCGTATTGCACACTGGTCAGCATCTTGACAGTTCATCCTTATTATAGGTCTTTCCTGGCTTTGTTCAACACATCACATCATGCAAAGTTCTGCATCCAGCTGCCCCAGCTGGAAGGTAAATCCAAGTCTGAGCAAGCGCATGTGCTATGTTGCCAGTGGCTGGGCTGCCTTGCTTGGTGCCCTCCTGCCATATGCATAGGCTTGTGTGAAAATATATCCCTCGGCACCGGCCGAGTGAGGGACAGCTCCATGGCTCTTAAGTCTAAATGGGGACACAGACCTAGAGCCAAGGGAAGGGAATGGGATAAGGAGGGCCCGAGGACAACATCTCCAACAGCGATGGGATCAATCTGGAAACAGGCTATGCAACTTCGTGTCCCCTCATCTAAGAAAGGAGGCCAGCTCCCTTCCGAGCCCTCTGGCCCAGTCGAAGTGAAAATGTTCTCTTCTGGACCCTTCCAGCACCAGACCCAAGACTTAGAAAATAGCAAATTGGTGGGAATATCTACAAGGGAGACCAAGGCTCTACATTACAGGTGGGAATTGGATAATATTGCTGGGCATGTCTATCTACCTTCTTTTCCCCCAGCTGCTCCTAGTTTTCTCCCAGATGGTCCCTATACCTCTGGGACCACCTACATACACAGCTTGCCACCTTCATATATCTTAGGTCTCTCATTGTGCATAGAGTTCTAATGGGAAATTACAAGAGGTCCTGTGGGCGGTCGTCTATTCAGAGTGCCCAGGACTCAGCCAGAGCCCCCAGTTCAAAGTGGAAGATGTTCTGAGGAATTGACTCTGAATAGAGTCCATCGAGATCCTGGTTTGATAAAAAAAAAAAAAAAAAGAGCAAAAAATGGAAATAAATACACAGAGAGCCAAAGTGCTTCATTGCAGAGGAGAGCAGGATAGAGAAGGAAGTACCTAGCACAATCTCTTGAGAAGCTGTCTGGTACTTTGTGGTCCTTGCAACATTTCACTACAGAATCCGCCTTAGGATCTCTTGTAGGGCTGGCTTAGTGGTGATGAATTCCTTCAGTTTTTGTTTGTTTAGGAAGACCTTTATCTCTCCTTCTAGTCTGAATGACAGACTTGCTGATAAAGGATTCTCGGCTGCATAGTTTTCTGTTCATCACATCAAAGATTTCCTGCTATTTCTTTCTGGCCTCCCAAGTTTCAGTAGATAGGTCTGCCACTAGTCTTATGGGTATCCCTTTATAAGTTAGAGCCTGTTTATCCCTAGCTGCTTTCAGATTTTCTATTTATCCTTGTATTTTGCCAGTTGTGAAGAAGATCGATTCAATAAAGTTTATTTAATTTTTGAGGGAGAGAGAGAGAAGAGGGAGAGAGCGCACAAGTGGGGGAGGGGCAGAGAGAGAGAGAGGGACAGAGGATCCAAAGCAGGCTCTGCACTGACAGGAGAGTACCTTAAGTGGGGCTCGAACTTGTGAACCAGGAGTTGATGACCTGAGCCAAAATGGGATGACTAACCGACAGAGACACCCAGGTGCCTCATCCTTTTCCTCTTCTTAAAACTAGATTTTCCCATGAGCCAATCAGGCCCTGGGCACAATTCCCTCTATTTTAATTGGGGATTCTGGATGATTTCTTGTGACAACAGAATACGTTGGGCCATAGGAGCCCTGCACCTTGACTTCCACATCTATATTGACAACATAATATGTAGGCCAGTGGAAGGTACCCAGCACAGAATATCTGTGTGTTGTTAGGGCCAAAGGTGTTGGGAGGGAGCTGTCCTCGCTTCAGGGGAAAGGGCAAATGGAGGGAGACATGTCATTCTCGGCTTTCTTCCACTCTCATCTAAAAGGAAAGAAGTCAATAGACTGATTCCCATCCCATTGCTGTTTGCTCCCTAGGACTAGTTTTGCAGGCCAGGTGTGCCAGTGAGGCTGTCAATCACACAGTGAGCTCCCAGGGACTGGTGTGAGATCTCACTGTTTCTGGGCTAACCAAGAGTAATTTGTTTCTTGACAACCCAAAGGAAATATTGCCTACTGTCAGAGAGCAGTTAGTTCTTGGCCTAAGTTGCCAAAGCACAAATAGTCCACGCATACGAAGTGTTCCAGAACTTAGTGCAGAAAGTGGCCGTTCAAAAACAAATGAGCCCCAGGAACCAAGGTTCCAAACACTTCGGGGATTCAGGGGTAGTGGGTCCATGCTGCAGGCTGATGCTCATGTGTTTGGACAAAGAGATGTCGCTATCATCCCTTCATCTTCTCCCACATTGGGGAGGATGCTGCCCTACTCACTGGCTTCAATTACCCTCAAGCATTCCACCCAGGTATCTTCATACACCCTTAGGTGTGGGGTTGGCCACAAATTCCAAAACGATCTCGAGGAAGACCCAAAGTAAAACCCATATCACCATGAAAAGGGCTCCTCCTAATTCCCAAGCTGAAAGAAAAGGATATTACTCTAAGATGCTAGCCCTGCATAAACTCCATGCAGAAACTCTTTGGACAAAAAAGGGTTAAGTGGTGGAAATGGAGACACAGACTCTCACAGTTCTTCATCTCACTTGAGATTTGGAGAGTGTCAAGAATGAAGTCCCCAGCACAGCCTCCTAACAAGCTGCTTGTATCTGGAAATAGAAATGCCCATGGGCTTAGGCAAAGGGAGCCCTCTGAAAAGGTACACCTGAAAACCCTGTCAGCAAGAAACCTCCTTTCATTCTTTTGGAGCCAGAGATTTCTGGCTATGTCTGTCCCTCCAACTTTTTGTAGCAGTTGATGGAGGCAGCCGCAGTCTGGAACAAGGATTTCGTTCCCTATTCCTGGAAATGGCTCTTCCTCATCCCTGGTCCATACTGCCCTTGTGCACACTGTGTGCTTCTCAGAATGAAGGCAACTCAATCATCCGGCACAGGGAGGAAAGCTGGCTCCCCTTCACCTCCCATACCACAGCAAGCCAAGCAACAAGCACTCAGGGACTAAAGGCCATCTTTCCTTTGTTAGATCGGAGCCTGAGAGCTCTCCCTGAGCACAGGAGCAGAGTGGGAGTTTGATGCATATCCAGTGGTGTCAGCTGAGTGTGTAATGGCTCCATGGCTCCCAAGGGGGGAGGGAGGGAGTCAGAAATAAAGCAAGGGGAAGGAAATTGGTCCCGGGGGGGCCAAAGTTCAACCTTTCCAGTGGAAATTGGAACCCACTTGGGAAGAAAATGTCTTCCTTCACTGACCCTTGGCCAAAAGGAGGCCAGCTCCCTGCCCACATCTCTGGCTCGGCCTTCACCCAAACATCCAAATCCCAGGACCTTCTGAGAGCCACATACTTCTAAAACCCACAGAATTAATGAAGAAGGAACCCTGTGGGGAAATCTCTCCCACAGTCACAAGGACTGGGTCAGACACCCAAATGGAAGGCAGAGGATATAACTGTGAGACACCGACTCTGTGCGGGTTGTGGGAAGAACCCTATTTCTAAAAACGAGCAAAGATGTGTGATGGTGATAAGAAGGCCCAGCGCTCTTCAGAGACAGGAAGAGGATTTACATGGAGAATGAAGTGCCCATCACCTGCTCCTGGCAAACTGGCCATGGTAATAAGAAACACCTGAAGACTTATGCAAAGGAGCCCTCTAGAGTCTGCATCTGGGAGCCGTGTGAGCAACAGGCCGGCCTTCTTCCTTCAGAAGGACGTAGAGAGCCCTGGCACTTTGCTTCTCTTGTTTTCCCAACACTGGATGGAGTGAGCAGTGACAGTGCAGTAGCCATGAGGTGCCCCCAGCTATCGTTCCAAAGTGTGGAAAGGGGCATTGGGGCCATCTTCCCCTAAAACGCTCTTTCTCAGCTGACCAGCTTCTGGAGCGTCATGCAAGTGCGAATGAACAGTTTACCTTTCAGAGGGAGGCAAGGTGGCTCTCGTCCCCCCACCCTTTGCTACAAACAGCCAATCACCAAGCTCAGGGATTGGAGGGCCATTCTCCTGCGGGATAAACGATGCTCATGGCTGTCACTGAGTGAGCGACTAAGTGAGCACCCAAAGCCCATTCCTTGGTGCCCTATGCATGAGTGCCAGTTCCATGGCTCATAAGGATGAACAAAGACTGAGCCAAAAAGACAGTAAGTGAAAGGGACTGGCTGAAGCCAGGACCAAAGGGAGTTTGATATGTCCATCCAATGGGAATGTGATCACTGTGAAAAAGACACGAGAAACTTCATTTCTCCTAGGCCCAGCAAAGGAGGCCAGTTCCCCGCTAATATTTCTTGCCCAGCCTCCACACAAACAGTTCTCGGCTGGACCCCTTCAAATGGCCTAAGGCTCTGCATGTCCATGGAGTTCTGAAACCAAAATGCCAAAGCCCCTTTGGCTCAACTTGTCCCACAGACACAAAGGTTGGTCCACATTGGACATTTACAAGCCTGAGCGCTTCTTCTGACAGAACTGTATGGACCCCAAGATAAACTTTCATGGATTATTATCAAAGCACGCTCATGAAACTTGATACTCCTAGGGTCAGAGATCTTCATTCACGATGAGAATTGATTGATGTTTGGAAAACACTGACCACACAATAGAGGAAGAGCACGCAGCCGTGGTGAGGAGTCAGAAAAATCTTGTGGGCTTCAGCTACAGGACTACTCCAAAGGATGCCCCCTTGGAGTCCAGTGAACAAAAGACCCTCATGCTCCCTTAACAAATAGAGGGAAACATTGGGTTTTGGTGTGCTTCTGCCCATTGTGTCAGTAGATACGGGCAGTAGTGATGCTGAGGCATGAAGAAGGTGCTTCCATGCGATGATCAAGAAGTGAGAATGAAGACTTAGTGCATATTTTTTTCAAAAGATGTTTTGTGCACTGACCAGGTCATGCAGCAAACTGCACAGGAAAAGGCTGAGTGTTCTTCTGAATGAGGGCACCCCCATCAATTAAGGGTGGAGGTCTATGTGGTTACCCGTTCTCTGGTTACTGTAGCCTAAGCACTGAGGGCTCAGGGACAGAAGTGTTAGCTGTCCTCTCAGACATCAGAATCTTAAAGCCCTCCATTGGCTCAGGAACTGGCTGGAAACTCACCTCCAATCCATTGACATTCGTTGTGTATGGGACAGCCCCATGTCCTTGGTGTGTTAATTGAGACCACATTAGAAAAGCAGCAATGGGTTAGTGACTCCCAGGCCAAAGTTCTGTGCTCAAATGGATATGGGTCAAATCGAGGAAAGAGATAATCTATCTTCCCTATCGTCTTCCCACACATGAGGCATGATCGCCCCCTAACCTCTGGCTGTGCCTACCCACAAGTATTTGGCCTCGGAACCTTCACACACACTGGGTTTGGGGATGGCCACATCATTCCGAAACCAAAGTGAGAGGGCCCCATTGCAATACCTATCTCACCATCACAGGGACACCACTAGAATCACAAACTGAAAGAAGGGAATAGTACTCTAAGTCACTGGCCCTGGAAACGTTCCATTCACAACGTTGTTCAAAAAACAGGGTAATGGGTGGACAGGGAGACGCAGATGGCCAGAGTTCTTCATCACACATGAGATGTGGGAAATGTTGAGAATGAAGGACCCAGCACAAGCTCCTATCCTGTGGGGTTAGGCAAAGGGAACCCT
The DNA here is from genome assembly GCF_018350195.1 of Panthera tigris. Taxonomy (NCBI): domain Eukaryota; kingdom Metazoa; phylum Chordata; class Mammalia; order Carnivora; family Felidae; genus Panthera; species Panthera tigris. The sequence goes on from NW_024962168.1 coordinate 212,512, forward strand.
GTGAACCACTATACCGGGAGCTCTGTCAGCAAGATGTCTGCTTTTCTTTCCTCAGGGACCAGAGATTTCTGGCTACGTCTCTCCATTCCACTTTTTCTAAATGTTGATGGGAAGCATCGGTGTGGAGCTGTAGGTACTGGGCTCAGGAGTCTGGAATAAGTACTTTTTCTCCATGTTCTTCAAACTAGCTTTCCCTGTGTTGACCCCATACTGATCCATACCACCCATGTGCGAACGCTCTGCTTCTTGGAAGGCAACTCAATCCAGGTCAGTGAGGGAGGCTACCTAGCCTCCCCCTTCCATACCACAGCAGTCCAATCGCCAAGGACTCAGGGACTAAACGCCTTCTTTCCTTTGTTAGATCAGAGCCCAATACCTCTCAGTGAGCACAGGAGCAGAGTGTGTGAGTAGGTGGCCTACCACAGGGTGCCAGCTGAATATTCGAGTGATGGATCCATGGCTTCTAAGAGAGAAAAAACATTGTCAGAAATGCAGCAAGGTGAAGGAAATGGGCTCAAGGAGGGCCAAAGGTTGATAATTTGGCGCAGGCATTGGATCTACTTGGGAAGGTGTCTTCCTTCATTTGCCCTTGGCCTACAAAGAGTCCTGGTCTCTGCTCAAATATTTGCCCTGGCCTACACACAAACATCCTCTGCTGGGCGCCTTCAAATTTCCCTGGGCCTCTGAATGGCCACATACTTTTGAAACCCAATGAACTAATGAAAACAGAGCCCTGTGGCCAGACTCTGTCACCCAGTCAAAGGGACTGGAAGATTTTCCCGGGGGGGGGGAAGGCAGAGGTTATGACTGTGAGGCACTGACTCTGAACGGGTTGTGGGAAGAACACTGTGTCTACAAAAGAGCAAAGATGTGTAAGGTGGATAAGGAGGGCCAGAGCACTTCAGAGATTTGGAATGAGAATTACGAGGAGAAGAAAGGGCCCAGCACCAGCTCCTGTCAACCTGGCTATGAGAAGAAACACCAGAAAGCTTAGGGAAAAGCACCCTCTACCATCCGCATGAGGGAGCCCTGAAAGCAAGGGGCTGCCTCCTTCTTTCAGGAGGACCCAGAGACCCCTGGAATTTGCTTTTCTTGTTTTTCCCATCTTTGAATGGAGTGAGCAGTGAGAGTGCTGTAGCCATGTAGGGGTGAGGTGCCCCCGCTGTTGCTCCAAAGTGAGGAAAGGGGCACTGGGTGCCTCTTTCTGTACAGGGCTCTTTCTGTGCTGAACAGCTTCTGGAGCCTCCTGCTCCTGTGTGAACTGTCTGATTTTCAGAAGGAAAGCTCCTCCATGGGGCAGAGCAATGAGGCAAGCTGGTTCCCCTCCCCCCACCTCTTGCTACAAACAGCCGAGCACCAAGCTTAGGGACAGGAGGGCTTATAGCCAGTGCTCATGGCTGTCACTGAGCACAGGACTGAGTGGGTCGCTGACACCCACCCTACCCTTTGGTGCCAGGTGAGTGCCAGCTCCATGAGTCGTAAGGGTGAGCACAGACTGAGCCAGAAAGATATTAAAAAAAAGTGAATGGCTGCAGCCAAGACCAAAGTGTGCAATATTTCCATCCAGTGGGAATGTGATCAGTGTGGATGGGACATATTAATCTTCAATCTTCCTAGGCCCATGAAATGAAGGCCAACTCATGCCTAATATCTCTGGCCCATCCTCCACACAAACAGATCTCAGCTGGACCACTTTCCATGCCCCAAGTCTCTGGATGTCAACATAGTCCTGAAACTGATATGCCAGCCCCTTTACCTCAACCTGTCACACAAGCCATGAGGGCTGGTCCACATGGGACATTCGCAAGGCAGAATCTATTACTGTGCAAGACTGAATTTGTATGGAGTCCAAGACAAACCTTGATGGACAAAAAAAAAAAAACAATGTCGTGAGACTTGATATGCCTAGGGCAAGAGTTCTTCATTAAAGACGAGAAATGGATAAATGTTTTAGAAGAAACAGACCATCACAATAAATTATAGCAATCTTCCTTGCTCAAAAAGTCCGAAGACGTTATCATGGTATTTGGCTACAGTAGTTGTCCAAAGGACAGCTTGGAGCCCTTGTGTAGCATGGGGAACACCCACATTCTCCCTTAAGGAAGTAGAGGGAAAGAGTGGCTATTTTGTGTGCTTCAGCCCATCATATCAGAAGATAGGGGCCCCAATGACACTGAGATATGAATCATGTGCTTCCATGGGAGGATCAGGTGGGGGGAACAAGGCCTGGTGCAGGATATGTTCAAAAGCCTTTTGTTAGCTGGTCAGGTCTCAGAGCATGCTATACCTGCATAGTCTGTTCTTCTTCCGCACGAGCATATGTCCATCAATTAGGATTGGGGGTCCACGTGGCTATTCCCTTGATACAGTAGCCTGCTATGAACTGAGGGCTCAAAGACCGAAGGTCCTTGATATAGCTCTCTTCAGTGATATCAGACTCTGAGAGCCCTGCCTTGACTCAGGAATGTTCTGGAACCTACATGTCCATCCTTGGAACTTGCTTGTTTACAGGAGAGCCCCCATGGTCTTGGTGTGTGAAGTGAGCTCAAGTTAGAAAAGCAGAAATGGGATAAGAATGACCACCAGGGGAGTCAAAGTTCTGCATTCAAAATGCCACTGACCGAATCGAGGAAAGAGATATCTATCTTCCCTCACCCTCTAAGCACACAAGGGACAGGGTCTACCCCTAACATCTGGCTGAGCCTTAGCCACCAGCAGTTTGCCTAGGAACCTTCACACACCCTAAGTTCACATCATTCTGAAACCAAGTTGAGAGAGGCCCATTGCAATACCTATATCATAACCACAAGGACACCACCCGATTCCGGTGCTGAAAGAAGAGGCTATTATTCAAAGACACTGGCTTTGATAAATTCCATGCAGCACTGTTTTTGAAGGAAACCGTAAGTGGTGGGCGAGACAGGCTACCAGACTTCGTCCTCCCACATGAGAAGTGGAGAGTGGAGAGTGTAAGTACCCAACACAGTCTCCTATCAACTTGGTTGTATCTGGAACAAGAAATGCCTGTGGGCTTAGGCAAAGGGAGCCTTCTGAAGAAATACAGTTGGGAGCCCTGCATTCTGATTTTAGGAGACAGAGATTTCTGGCTATATCTGTCCCTCCCACATGTTCTCTCAGTTGATGGAGGTCACAGGTTTGAGCTTTAGGTATTCGGTTCTGCTTGTTCTTACTCAGGAGCGTGGAACAAGGAAATCATTTCCAGTTCCTGGAAAAGGCTTCCCCTATGCTGACCCTCTCCTTGTCCATACTGCTCATGTGCAAACTATCTGCTTCTCAGAATGAATGCAACACAGCCATCCAGGACAGTGAGGCAAGCTGGCTCCCCTTCCCTTTCCATACCACAGCAGACCAATCACCAATCTTCCAGGGAATAAAGGCCATCTTTCTTTTGTTAGTTCAGGGCCTGAGAGCTCTCACTGAGCACAGGAGCAGAGTGGGAGTTTGAGGTCTACCCGTGTGAGCTACCTGACTTTCTGAGAGCTCCATAGCTCCTATTTCTGAGAGCTCCATAGCTCCTAAGGGAGAAAAAGAGTTGTCAGAAGTGCAGCAAGGTGAAGGATTGGGGCACGGGGGAGGCAGCGCTTGACAATTCCAGTGGGAATTGGGATCCACTTGGAACGAAAGCGTCTTACTTCATTTGCCCTTGGCCCAGAGGAAGGCCAGCTCCGTGCCCAAATCTCTTGCCCAACCCAAACAAAAACATTCTCTGCTGGGACCCTTCCATTGGCCTGGGTCTCTGAATGACCACATACTTCAGGAACCCAGAGAATTAATGAAGATGGAGGGAAGAGCCTTCTGGCCAAAATATCTCCCACAGTCTCAAGCACTGAGTCAGACTCCTAGGCAGAAGGCAGAGGATATGACTGTGAGACACCGACTCCGAACGGATGGTGGGAAGAACCTTGTTTGTAGAAACAAACAAGAGAGCAAAGAGGTGTAAAGTGGAAAAGGAGGGTCAGTGCTCTTCAGAGAGTGAAAGGGGAATTATGTGGATAAAGAAGGGTCTAGCACCAGCTCCTGGCAAACGGGCTATGGGAAGAAGAAACACCAGCAGCCTTAGCAAGCAGCGCCATCTCGCGTCCGCATTGGGGAGCCCGTTCAGCAACAGGCCTTCCTTTTTCCTTCACAAGGACCTAGAGAGCCCTGGGCTTTGCATTTCTTACTTTTCCCCATCATTGAATGGAGTGAGCAGTGACAATGCTGTAGTCAGTTGCCCCCAGGACTTCCCACAAAGTGTGGAAAGGGGCATTGGGGCCTTCTTCCTGTAAAGGGCTCTTTGCTGACCAGCATCTGGACCCTCCTGCTCCTGTGTGAACTGTCTACTTTTCAGAAGGAAAGACCCTCCATCAGGCAGAACTTAATAAGGCAAGCTGGCCCTCTTCCCCCCGACCTCTTGCTGCAAACAACCAATCACCGAGCTCAGGATTGGAGGGCTATTCTGTGAGATAAATGATG